>NC_061484.1:32135171-32140547 GCF_022539355.2 Hippoglossus stenolepis
TAGATGCTTTCCCTGCTTGTGCTCAAACTCTGCGCTTGCACTCAGATATTTTGTTGCTTGGACAGATTTCCTGTATTTAATAACTACACACTATGGTTTCTGTAAAACTCTCTTTGTACGGATGTACTCTGAAGTCGTCCATCTTGGTTATGTTTGTCACAGTGGCTCTGACCTGAGGCTTCACACCAGGTCTTCCTGCTCCTCTGTGTCTTCTGTCTGTGCTGCAGCAGCGACGTTCTCATACTCAGGACAGTTGTGTGACTGATGGGGGAGAGATGAGAAAATATTAAGCCTCACTGGACTTTATTCATGAAACCTGCATATAATCACAGTTCATTCAAAATAGTTTGAACGTTGTTGCTCCCCCTGTCCATTCGTTTGTTTGTTCATCAGCAGGATTACACAAAAACTGATAAACTGATTTCCACAAAACTTCATGGAAGGGTTGGTCAGTCAGTATTGTTCATGTGCAATATGATGGGCTTGATATACAACCGTGACACATCTGGAAATCCTGAGTATTGATGGTTTAAGGTTCTGGTGCAATGAACAGGGGGTCTAGGCTGTAAAAGTCAGAGTGCTAAAATCACCTGCTCCAACAGTCAGATGTAAGGTGGCCTTATATTAATCCATGTTCCATGCTCCTAAGTTTGTTGATTTTCATTAATTACCGTTTGTTATTTTGCTACTTTGAACTTGGACATAATTTAATTACTATACGTTAAGTTACCAGTTGACATGGACTAGACGTCAGGCCACCTCATATACACACATTCACACACGCAAGTGTAGACCACACTACAAAAGCAGCGAAAATACATTCTTAAGGCTGCAATATTGTATAAGTGCTATAGAGAAAGAGATTGTACACTGTGTATAACACTGTAGTGGCTCATTGGGTGACCTGCTGTTACCTTTTCTAGCCAGTAGGGGGAGGTACCCAGTCGTCCTCTCTGGTGAATCTACTCTGTGGAGAGTTTTTTTACCTGTCTGCATCCTGTCAGCCATTTTGCTGCTCAAGCTACAAGCACACTACCTGCTTTGCTCAGATTCTGTTATATCGTGTGGAAGTGTGAGGTCACCCTGCTGACCTGTTGGAAGGTGCAGGGATTCTTACTATTCAACGCTCAGGTTTTTGGTGAGAGACGAATTCTCCGGTGCCAGAGAGGACATCCACCGAAGAACCAAGACTCCAGTTAACTGGATGGCGAGCCAACATGCAGATCTTTGAGAGAGATTCAGACTTCCATGTTCCTCTTCACTCCACGGTGTGGTAGGACAGACACTGTACCAAGACGGACTGGGCCCCAACGATCAATCCACCAGTTTGACATTTAAGACTGGACTCACGGACGTTCAAGGGACTTTTATGTGCACACTTTTTATTTTATTTATTTCTGTTTATTATTTTGGGTAAATTTATGCTGTATTGTAAGTGTCAAACAAACTTGAACTGCAGGTTATGTGTTCTAATACAAGTTCATTCAAAGTAATCCCGGTGTTAATTCTCGTTACTGATATTCAAGTCCAGGGCTCCTGTTTACCTCGTATCTCTGATCCTGCTCCACATTTACACTCTTTCTAGTGTAACCAAGGGTCACACAAGCATTCGTCCACCTCGTCTCTGCAACGGGACCCGCAAGCAGTTCAACTCACGGGAAGAAGACAATAAATGGGTCATTGACGTGACGCCTATATTTTCTGTCCGACTGCATTTTCTTCTGTTAAAAAAAGGTTTAAATACATAAAGAAATACCGTATATATGTAGTACCTGTCCCGTATATGTACACACTTTAAATTTCCAAAAACCATTAGTTATTTAAATGTTTCTGTTTTTTAAAGTGTCAAAATATCATGTGGTGCGCCCGTCCGGCCATGACTGCTGTTGTGAAAACTTCTTTGAAATTACTCAAAATTTATTCAAATTTATTTTCTGCCATATTTGGCATGCGTTCGAAAGTCTTTTGTAATCCTGTACAAAATTGCAAAGCATTTGCATTTATATTTCCATCATAGTATACAAACAAACTTTGTCCGATGATGTCCATTTTATGAAATATCATGTGGTGCGACCATCAAGAAAGGACCAATTTGGGACTTTGATGTTGAAATCCATTCAAAGACAGGAAGTTGCATCATAAACCATTGGAGCGTCTGTATGTGTGAAAACAGAATGATGATAACAGATGACAGACATTGTGTTTAACATTTGGGGACATATATGATATGATGTGTTAAAGTCAAAGGTGCTCAGGTGAGTGGAGGCACTGAGTTACAACAGCAAGGTTGTTAAACTGACACAGGTAAATTCTTCTTGTTGTTAAGTGAGAGGTATTTTTCAATGATTTCCTGTTGCACTACTGTTTCCAGACTCCCCTGAATGTCCACAGATCTCCAAACCATAGTCCAGTTTGTAACGTGGACTTAAACGTGACATATTCTGACCCTTTTCCACAATTAGACAGAGTTTCTACCTAATAAAACGTGTGAAGAGCCCTGTTCAGAGTGGCCTGTTTGTGGGCGTGTCTCTACAAATGTTAATGAGCCTCTGCTCCCCCTGCTGGGAGGTGTATGTATGACGTGTGCACAGGAGCAGGGTTTTGTTTTCACCACTGTCTGTCTGCTGAGAGCTGTTTGCTCATCACGTGAATGTGCACAGTGAAGGAAATATCTTTCAAGTTTACTGAGGATGGTGAAAGCTTTATGGATGTTTTTACTGATGCTGGGTGGATTCCTCTTTGTGCTGCTGATGGTCTGACTGTGAATATTTATGGGGCAGAAGTCAAATGACCCATATCTGCACATTTAAAATGTAAAGGACAAAGAATGGGACAGATTCAATATCTCTTCACTTAATAACCTGTGTTTCACTCACATGTCACAGTAATAAAGATGTTTGCTGAACTCCTTCCCAGCTCATTCTCAGCTGTGCAGTAATACTCTCTGAGGACAAATTGTGTCTCTTCACTGAGAGGTTGAACTTGTTTATCTCCACTTCTCTTGTACCAGGTGTATTTAGCTGCTGGGTTAGCATCACTGCTGCAGGTCAGAGTCACCGAGCTGCCCTCCATGATCTCACCAGAGGGACTCGCTGACACAGTGGGAACCTTTGGAGCATCTGAAGGATAGTTTATATTAACACACAAAGGGTGAGAATACAATCAAAACACTGTCTGTATTATTTGTTAAAAGTTTAAATTTAAATTATTTCCACATTATTGTAGCTTCATGAGGAGGAGTAAACTCACACAATGTAGGAGAAGGGAAACGCTCATGTCCTTCTATAGCACAGTGATAGCTGTCTTCAGCATTAAAGTGTTGGAGGTGAAAGTATTTTTTTCGTCCAACAAGTTTATTGTTATTGTACCAAACGTAGGAAAGATGATCAGGGAGCTGACACCTGCTGTGACAGGTCAGCTCTGTCCAGGTAGAATATGGATTGGCTGTTGATCTCCTCACATGTACCTGGAGCTGAGGGTCTGTGAACAAACATGTGATTTTATTTCAACATACACACTAACATTTCAAACTGCCTCTAATGTAAATGTTACCTGTGACAGACAGAGTGACTCCAGCTGAACCAGTAAAACTCCCAGTAGGTTGGTTTGTTGTGAACCTGAACTTGTACACAGCTGAGTCGCTCTCTCTCAGGTTAGAGATTCTCAGAGTGCACTTGTTGTTTTCACAGAGATACTCCACACGACCTGAATACTCCGGATCAGTCCTTAGATCAATGTGAATCCCTTTACTCACTTGAATGAACCAGAAAGTTTTCTGAACAGTAGTATCAAGGTAATTCCACCTGGATGGGTATGTGTAGGTACAGTTAATGTCCACTGTTGATCCTCTGACGGCACAGATCTCAGTAGAAGTGTAACTCACACCCCAGTCAATCTGACTCCTTACCACTGTAACACAGAGCACATCAGAGAATCAGAAGATAAACTTATACATTTATAAAACTAACTCCCTGTATTTTCTCTGGTGAATCACCAGTCGGCAGGTTTTCATTTCAACCCTTCTGTTGTCCCTGCTTCCCCCGGCTGTTGGCCCCCTCACATAGCCCACCACATATTAGCACGCACACGTAGTGCAATAGACAAGTGGGCAGCCCTTCCAGATGTATTTGTTACACCCGCGGCACACGGTGTGAGTTTTACAGTCCTTTTTCCTGGGGCATATGTGACACCTCTTCCTCTTACTCGCCCCGAGCGGGGCTGCTGCGGCGGCGACTAGGGCTAGGGAGGAGGCCGGACGCTCGGGTCGAGCGTCGCCGTTGTGGTCAAGAGCTCTCCGTGCGGCGACGGCGGCGGCTTTCAACGGGCTTCACAACCGCCGCGGGCGCTTCCGTGCGGGGCATGTGCTCCCTTCGTGCGATGAACGGAGTCACAGCCGCCAATTTGTCCGTGGCGCGTCTCACTCGTCTCGCGGTCGTCGAAGCGCAGCAGTCTGAGTACGTGTGGAAGAGTTTTAGGGGCATCATGGCACGAAATATCGCCCAGCCACTCTCGACGTCCCACAGGCTGGTGGCGGCCTCGCCCCCGGGACCTGTACACGCCGGCTAAGATCAGCAGCCCTACGTAGGCACGCAGGTCGGTCTCGTCCATCCCTTTCCAGTCGTCGCCGTATTTTCGACGACCTTCCCGATTTGTCATCTCCAGGATGATGTTCTCTACCGTCGGCGTGACGAACAGGTGGAACTTCGAGGCTAGGTCACGGGCGCGGGACGTCGCGTGCGTGGTGGGGCCCGGGGGGACCCCGATGGGCGTAGCGGCGGCGCATTGAGCCGCAGCAGAGGAGGAGGAGGAGGAGCAGCGGCCCTCCTCTTGGTCGTACGCCCTCGAGGACCATGTTATTTCTCCGTTTCTTGACAGGAAGGTCTCTCTTTCCACGAGTCCGGTGGTGGTGGTGGTGCCATGGTCTTGTCCTTCTTCTTCTTCTCCCGAGGATGAGCACGATGACGAATCTGCAGCAGCATCACACATTGGGTCTTCGTCTTCGTCTTCGTCGTCTCGGTCTTCTTCTCTGTCTTCTTCTCGGTCTTGCTCTTCCGCGTCCTCTTCGGGTTCAGAGGATTGTTGCTGGGAGAACAGCTGTTGGAGAACCTGTTCTCTGGTGAAACGCGCTTGACGTGACATCGTGACCTGGTCAGGGAGAACGGCACACGGAGAAAAACACCGGCTTCTCTGTGGGGTCTCAATGACCCCAGGAGAATTGGATAATGACAATCCGTGGGTCACCCTAACTCTAACCCTGACCAGCCAGGGCTTGCAGATGATCACACGCATGCACGCACGCACACACACACACACACACACACACACTCTGGGTCAATCCGACCCAGGAGCAACACGAGGGTTAAGATGATGACGATG
>NC_061484.1:32140647-32152366 GCF_022539355.2 Hippoglossus stenolepis
TACCAGGTGTAATTAGCTGCTGGGTTAGCATCACTGCTGCAGGTCAGAGTCACCGAGCTGCCCTCCATGATCTCACCAGAGGGACTCACTGACACAGAGGGAGGCTTTGGAGCGTCTGGTGTAAAACATGCAAGATCATGAAATCAACTCAGAAATATTCATTAACCAAAGTGAAGAACTTTTCAATCTCTGGTTTTGATAAGTGCTTCTTAAATATAGATGATCATTATTAACCCGGGGCGCCAGCACAGACAGAAGCAGGTACTGAGGGTTTTGTTTTCAGCCCGTGTGTGTGAATGTACAAAATAACTCAACACATGAACCAAACTTACTGAATATTATAGTGAATATTAACTTTTGCAGCTGATCGGTCAAAGGTCAGAGGTCAAGATGAGCAAAGATTTGACCCAAAAGACACATTTTCCAAGATATTTCCACAAATAGCAGAGAGACTAAATCATATACTGATCAGAACATTATTCCCCATCGTATAATGGAAAGATGAGTTATAAGTAATGTCACAAAGAAGTTAGAGATTTACATCATGCATCCTTAAAACTGCCTATCTGCTGTATTCCTGCCTCTAATAGGACTATAGAGACGACCTGAAGCTTATAGACACTGAAAAATAATCTATGATCATATGGTGGGAATGTCGTCACTATGAGTTTAGAGAATGACGTCATATAGTGTCGCTATGCAACAACAGATGTTTTCACCCAAGTCCGTTTGTTTGTTGCTTGTTGATTTTAAGCAAGATTACACAAAAACTACTGAGTCGATTAGCATGAAACTTGAAGGTAGGATGAGGTACGGGTCAGGGAAGAACTCAGGAAAGTTTGGTGTGAATCCAGATAAGGGGGCGGACCCAGGAACTTTCTATAAGATTGCGAGACAGTGCTGGGTTTCATGGATATGTGGATGTTTTCTACTCACACTGGACGTCTAAGTGTAGAGACGTGGAGTTGATCCGTCCGTACTGATTCTCAGACTTGCAGGAGTAGACCCCGCTGTCCCCAGAGCTGATGGAGGAGAGACGATAAACGCCCTCTGGTCCTTGAAGCAGAGTTCGGTTCTCCTTGTACCAGGTGTAGATAGCTGCTGGGTTAGCATCACTGCTGCAGGTCAGAGTCACCGAGCTGCCCTCCATGATCTCACCAGAGGGACTCACTGACACAGAGGGAGGCTTTGGAGCGTCTGTACGTGTGAAAACAGAATGATGATAACAGATGACAGACATTGTGTTTAACATTTGGGGACATATATGGTACGATGTGTTAAAGTCGAAGGTTCTCAGGTGAGTGGAGGCACTGAGTTACAACAGCAAGGTTGTTAAACTGACACAGGTAAATTCTCCTTGTTGTTAAGTGAGAGGTTTTTCTCAATGATTTCCTGTTGCACTACTGTTTCCAGACTCCCCTGAATGTCCACAGATTTCCAAACCAGAGTCCAGTTTGTAACGTGGACTTAAACGTGACATATTATGACCCTTTTCCACAATTAGACAGAGTTTCTTCCTAATGAAACGTGTGAAGAGCCCTGTTCAGAGTGGCCTGTTTGTGGGCGTGTCTCTTAAAATGTTTCTGAGCCACTGCTCCCCCTGCTGGGAGGTGCATGTGTGACGTGTGCACAGGAGCAGGGTTTTGTTTTCACCACTGTCTGTCTGCTGAGAGCTGTTTGCTCGTCATGTGAATGTGCACAGTGAAGGAAATATCTTTCAAGTTTACTGAGGATGGTGAAAGCTTTATGGATGTTTTAACAGACGCTGGGTGGATTCTCTTTGTGCTGCTGATGGTCTGACTGTGAATATTTATGGGGCAGAAGTCAAACGACCCATATCTGCACATTTAAAATGTAAAGGACAAAGAATGGGACAGATTCAATATCTCTTCACTTAATAACCTGTGTTTCACTCACATGTCACAGTAATAACGATGTTTGCTGAACTCCTTCCCAGCTCATTCTCAGCTGTGCAGTAATACTCTCCAGAGTCTGACGACCGGATGGAGCTGAGGACAAATTGTGTCTCTTCACTGAGAGGTTGAAGTCTTTTATCTCTTCTTCTCTTGTACCAGGTGTATTTAGCTGCTGGGTTAGCATCACTGCTGCAGGTCAGAGTCACTGAGCTGCCCTCCATGATCTCACCAGAGGAACTCACTGACACAGAGGGAACCTTTGGAGCGTCTGAAGGATAGTTTATATTAACACACAGGAAGAGAATACAATCAAAACACTGTCTGTTTTATTTGTTAAAAGTTTAAATTTAAATTATTTCCACATTATTGTAGCTTCATGAGGAGGAGTAAACTCACACAATGTAGGAGAAGGGAAACGCTCATGTCCTTCTATAGCACAGTGATAGCTGTCTTCAGCATTAAAGTGTTGGAGGTGAAAGTATTTTTTTTGTCCAACAAGTTTATTGTTATTGTACCAAACGTAGGAAAGATGATCAGGGAGCTGACACCTGCTGTGACAGGTCAGCTCTGTCCAGGTAGAATATGGATTGGCTGTTGATCTCCTCACATGTACCTGGAGCTGAGGGGCTGTGAACAAACATGTGATTTTATTTCAACATACACACTAACATTTCAAACTGACTAATGTAAATGTTACCTGTGACATTCAGAGTGATTCCAGCTGAACCAGTTAAACTCCCATTAGGTTGGTTTGTTGTGAACCTGAACTTGTACACAGCTGAGTCGCTCTCTCTCAGGTTAGAGATTCTCAGAGTGCACTTGTTGTTTCCACAGAGATACTCCACACGACCTGAATACTCCGGATCAGTACTCAGATCAACGTGAATCCCATTACTCTCTTGAATGAACCAGAAAGTTTCCTGAACTGTAGTATCATGGTTATTAACTGTGGATGGGTATGTGTAGGTACAGGTAATGTCCACTGTTGATCCTCTGAAGGCACAGATCTCAGTAGAAGTGTAACTCACATCCCAGTCATTCTGACTCCATACGACTGTAACACAGAGCACATCAGAGAATCAGAAGATAAACTTATACATTTATAAAACTAACTCCATGTATTTTCTCTGGTGAATCACCAGTCGGCAGGTTTTCATTTTAAGATGATGACGATGCCAAGATGAGGAAACTTTCAGTTCACAAAAAACCCAGGGAAGTTCCCTTTAGACTTCAGAGTGAGGGAGAAACACACTGTTGGAGGAGAGGAACATGAGGGACCTTGTAGAAGTTGCTAACTGGCAAATATGGAGGAAATGATCTGTGTCTTTTATGCAGAGTCGACCAAAGATGGACGACACGTCTCCACTTCCTCCCACTCTCCAGAAATGAAGCCAAAATATCCTGGATACCAACGCTGCCATCTTTCACATTTGGAACCACAGTCTGCACAGTAGTGATCTGGAGATGGAGCCACAGTATCAAGGTCCCGCCCATACATGAGCTCGACCAATCCTGAGTCAGCTTCAGCTGTCAATCATGAAGTTTAATCTAATTTTCATTTCATCAAATAACAAATTAAAACCAAACTTATGAGAAACAGCAACAATAGAGTGTGATAAGCACGACCTAAAATGACACAAACCATCTTTGAGAAAAATGTATTTGACCTTTTAGATTGGTCCATGTCCTTCCCACTAACATGGAGGAGACAGGATGTATGTTCTATACTGCAGCCAGCCACCAGGGGGCGATCACAATGCTTTGGCTTCACTTCTGGGCAGCAGTAATGTCTTCCATCTTTATTTACAGAAGCAGAATACTAGTACTAGTACAACACTAGTTTGTCAGTACTGACAGTAGTATCCCAAGAGTTCAATGTGCCCATGCAGAAAAAAGTATTTAAAGACACATGAAGTTATGGTACAATGCATTATCTCAAATACTCCAGCAGATGGTGCTGTTAGTGAAATACTGTAGATTAAACTCACACATTGATGGAGAGCGGAAATCCTCGTGTCCTTTAACAGCACAGGAAACTCTGTCTGTATGATCAAATAAACCTGAATAAGATGCTCCTTCAATCTTTTTCTGTTGATTCTTGGACCAGACGTAGTTCAGAGGATCAGGAAGACGACAACTGCTCTGACACCTGAGCTCTGCATACTTATAATAGTCAATCTTCACTGATGTGCTCACCTGCACATGCAAATCTGTGTGTGAGAATAAGGAATTAATTTTAGTCCAAACTGACAACACACACATGCATATAAAAGTGCACAGACACACTCAAGTGAACCAAACAAGATGTAGGAAATAAATGAATGAATGTTCAGATGTAAATGTTACCTGTGACAGACAGAGTGACTCCAGCTGAACCAGTTAAACTCCCAGTAGGTTGGTTAGTTGTGAACCTGAACTTGTACACAGCTGAGTCTCTCTCTCTCAGGTTAGAGATTCTCAGAGTGCACGTGTTGTTTCCACAGAGATACTCCACACGACCTGAATACTCCGGATCAGTACTCAGATCAACGTAAATCCCATTACTCTCTTGAATGAACCAGAAAGTTTCCTGAACTGTAGTATCATGGTTATTAGATGTGGATGGGTATGTGTAGGTACAGGTAATGTCCACTGTTGATCCTCTGACGGCACAGATCTCAGTAGAAGTGTAACTCACATCCCAGCCATTCTCACACTGTACCACTGTAACACAGAGAATCAGATTCATAACGACACCAGAGAACACTTAGTTTACTTTTTACTTTCTGTAGAAAAGAAACACATTTCCATGAGCAGCATTCCATAGCATTTCAACTGATGACTCCACACACTGATGACAATTCCTGCATCGAGAGGAGAGGAACTCAGTTATGATGATAATAATAATAATAATAATAATAATAATAATAATAATAATAATAATAATAATAATAATAATAATAATAACAATAACATGTTTCAGCCTCTGTAATACTTTGAGCTCTAGACGATAGAAACTTCTAAACAAAGATACAAAATAATACTGATGATAATTCCTTCATATATTTTCTTTCTGCATCACTTTACAGGTGGTGATCTGAAAATGAATGAATGGTTCATTTATATTTTTACTTTCTTTCTCAAACTCACTTCAGGTGAATCAGAAGTCCGAGTGTAAAATAGAGTGAAACATGAATGTAGACGTACAGTACCTGTCACAGTGAGAAGAAGGACAACAAATCCACTGGCTGCTGCAGTTACACTCATAGTAGCTGCTGCTCTCGTCTGTGACTTCAAACAATAAAAACATCCACAGGTAAATAATGTGCACGAGATGAAACTCAGTCACATCACAGACACGTCTACCTCCAACACAGAAGAGTCTGAGAATAAAGACAGATTCTGTAAGAGAAAGATCAATTTAAACTGATAAACCCCCCCCCTTCCTTCCTCTCTACACTTACATGCATCCTGAGCCCGATGGTGTTAGATTAAACTGTGGTTTGTACAAACTGTGAATTTCTTCATGTAACAGAGTGTTAGAAACGACTTTAGTGGCTGTTCACACCAAACCTGAATCATCCTCAACTGAAGCTGTAAGCAGCGTTGAACAGGCCTGCCCCCCCTCGATCCAGCCAGTGGACGCAGCGGTTTACTTTTCTCAACCGTCCGACACGGCACGATTGAGAAAGAGTTACAACTAATTACAATTTATAATAATCTTATTGTTATTTGTAACATTTTGACAGTAACATACATTACAGTTAGCTTTAGCCTAACCTGAGGCTAACTCTACACCTGGTTGAGCCTGGGAAATATTTTCAATTGTGGGAGAAGAAGAACAACTTTCTTACCTTTACCTTTCGTGACTTCCAAAGTGAGAAGTGAGAGAATTTGTAATCTGGGTTAACCAACCCATCAAGAAAGAAAACAAACCTTTACAAACACTGCACATGTCTATATGTTTTATTTCTTCTGGTTCCGTGAGGCTGTAAAATCCATAAACAACAGATTCATGTTGTGTTTCTTCAGTGTTTGGTGACTGTGCTGTACACTGCAGATGAATCGTCCCCCTCTTCTTCACGTCTTGTTCTGTGAAGGGCAGAATAAACCACTCACACCCACAGTTTTTAACCTCAATAAGTGTAGTGATGAAAATGTTCACGTGTGGAGCTGCTCACCCTATTGCACTGTCAAATCGAACAGCGCTGTATTCAGCCTCCTCCTCGTCTTCCTCAGTTTCTCTCTGGGGTTGAACTCGAGCTATGTTGGAGTAGATGGCATCTGCCCGGTTCTGGGTGAAGCAGACGCTGGCGTAGTGGACGTCATGGAGAGAGAGAGAGAGAGAGAGAGAGGGAGAGAGAGAGAGAGAGAGAGAGAGAGAGAGAGAGAGAGAGAGAGAGAGAGAGAGAAAAAGAGAGAGAGAGAGGAGAGAGAGAGACAACCCCTAACCCTATCATGATCGAGAGGCCAAAAACATGTTTTGTGAGGCCACTGTGACCTTGACCTTCAACCACCAAAAGCTCATCAGTTCATCTTTGAGTCCAAGTGATGAACATTTGTACCTAAATGTAGATGTACCTGACACAGAAAGAAGGAAGATGACAAAGCAACTCGCTGCTTCTCTCAAACCCATCGTTGCTTCACACGTCTCTGTGGTGCAGCCACATCAGCAGCTAGATTCCACCCTTGAGAAACGATGTTTGTCAGCCAGTCACGATGACAGATAGAAATCATAGATCAGTTAAGACCTTGGCTTCCCTTCTTTACATCATTAACATGCACGAACGGACAAACACCAGTAAATCCCCTCGTTAAAATGAAGAAATGTTCTTTTATTTTGGAAATGATGCGTGAACTTATTAAAATATATTTCATGCAAATAACAGTGAGAGTAGTTTTGCAGCCTGACAGTGAATCTAACACTTTCTTTACTTTCTTGAGACTGGACTTAAAAAACATGTTGAATTATTCTTTCTTTTCACCTCATGTTAGAAGTCAGTTCCTGTTTATTTACACCTCCAGTCCATATGAAGACTGGGTCATAACAATACATCGTAAAAGGTCATAATTATGCAAACTTACATTACTTTAGTGTTCTTTACTCATTTCTCACGAGGATTCAACTCATGTGAGTCAAACTTGTTTTGTCTGATACACGTGTAAAACTGTTCACTTGTGTAGACTGGACTTCATGAGCTCATGCACAGGTGCACGTGAGCAGTAGAGCGACACAGGAACCATCGACTGTTGGGTTAGATGGGCGGAGCCTCCCACTGTGCTCTGGTTGTGCGTTAACGTGGAGTCGGAATAATCAGAAGAATTAGTTCTGGGATTAGTAGACTGGGAAATTCACATGAACTCCACCTCAACTCTGGACCTCCCAAGACATTCATGGTCTGACCCTTCTCATCAAATCACAATGATGCAGAACTCCACCGGTTAATGAGGCAGCCTTGAAGAGTGGAGATCAAGTGCTTTGAAATGAAACTCTTCATTTACCTGCGCTCTGTCTTCTGGTCTCTCACCGCACTCACGTTGTTGTGTGAAGGACTTGTTTCTTCTAGATGGGAGGAAAGAAATAAACAGTTGGATGAACTAGAAAACTCCTCCAGAGAAACTTTGAGAGAGAGAGAGAGGGGGGGGGGGAGAGAGGGGGAGAGAGAAAATTAGAATTTTGAAAACTTTTTGTGTATTTACGTCATGTGTTCATGTGTTCAACCCAGTCAAAAGCCTTTTCCTGGTCTATGGAAATAAGACCAGTCTCTATTGCCAATGAACTGGAGAGGTCCAAAACATCTGGAATCAAAGTGACATTGTCACTTATGAGCCTGCCGGGCACACAGTAAGTCTGGTCAGGGTGGATGACGGACGCCATTACCTCCCTCAGTCTGAGGGCCAGAGCTTTGGACAGGATTTTGTAATCTGTGCACAACAGAGAGACCGGCCTCCAGTTCTTCAACTCTTGTAGGTCTCCCTTCTTCGGCAGCAGAGTGATGACGGCCCTCCTGCAGCTCAGAGGTAGCCTTCCATTCTGCAGACTGTCATTGACTACCTCGAGCAGATCCTGTCCTAAGATGTTCCAGAAGGACTTAAAGAAATCAGCAGGAAGGCCGTCTATCCCTGGAGCTTTGCCGCTCTGCAGGCTCATGGTGGCTCTGTGCAGCTCTTCCTTTGTAATGTCTGCGGCTAGCTCCGTGTTGTTGCTCCTGCTTACCTGAGGGAGACCATCCAGAAAGCTGCTGTGCACATCTAGATTACTTGACCACTCACTCTTAAAGAGGTCTCTATAGAAACCGGTAGCACACTTCCTGATCACACGCAGTCGGAGACTTCAGAGCCGCTACCCATTCATAAACAGTGAATGGTCTTTCTTTGTCCATTTTTCTGCTCCAACCCAAAGAAGAACTGGGAGGGGGCATCCATCTGTGAGATGTTCATAAACCTGACCAGAGCTCCCTGTGCTGAGACGCCCAGCAGGTTGGCTATAGCCGACTGTTTGGACTTGAGGGAGTCTAAATGCCCTGGATTTCCTGTAGAAGCTGCTAAAGACTGCAATTCTTCTACCTGTCTCTCCAGATCCCTCATTGTCCGGGTTAAATCTCTGCTGACATTGGGAGTGAACTGCTGGCAAAGTTGTTTGATTTGTGTTTTTCTGATATCCCACCACTGCTGAATGCTACTGAAGGCAGGCCTGCTCTCTCTGTGGGAAAACCAAAACAACTTAAAAGCTTTTCTAAAAGCCTGGTGGTTTAAAAGGGCTGTGTTAAAATGCCAATAGGCGCTCTTAAACGAACATTTCTGATAAAAACGGAGCAGGAGACTAAACAATGATCAGTAAAACCCACAGGCTGAATAAAACACCTTTTAAAAATATTTAAATGGTGTTTAAAACAATAGAGTCGATGCAGTCTAGCCAGGGATAAAACATTTTCCCTTGCATGGCTCCAGGTGTATTGTCTGTGATTACTGTTAAAACCCCTCCACACATCAGACAGCTCATGTGCCTCAGTCAGTTGCTTCAGTCTGAGACATGATGCAGGATGTGGCTCTAAGTGATTTCTGTCTAAAGTGGGATTTCCTGTGCAGTTAAAATCACCTCCTAAAAACATAAAACCATCACCACTACAGGTTTTAACAGTATCATCCAAAATGTTTAAAAAGTCCATCCTGTCCACCCCATTAGTGGGCGCAGAGACATTTAGAAACACCAGCTTGACATTCTCATATTCAGTTTGAACCTTTAATAAAACACCTGGAATGATCTCATCCACATTAAAGGAAAGTGGTAAAAAACTCCTGGCAAAAATAATCCCCCCCCCCACTGCAGCTGGACTTGTGGCTTAAAACAGCCTCCCCATTAAAAGCCCTCCTCCAGTCACTCTCATTGTCTTCAGTGCTGTGGGTTTCTTGTAAAAACATCACATCTATTCTGTTAATATCCATGAGTTTAAAAACAGCCGCTCTTTTAAAATCAGCTCTGGCTCCGTTCACATTTAAAGTGCTGATTTTAAACCCACACATGGATAAAAGAAAGAGAAAAACAGTCAGAAAACAGGTCAGTAAAAGAGAAGAGTAAAAGGACTTTTTAGAACTCGTCATCATCGTTTAACATTTGGCCTTTAACTCTCAGCACGAGTTTCCTGAGTCTGTAGATCTCCTGGTCCGTTAACAGCTCGTCGCTGCCTGTTTTTCTTGTGAGCGGTTTGGAGGACTTTAAAAACAGTTAGAGGTCAGAGAAGTGGTCCTCCACCGAGGGCAGCCTCTGGCCTTTAGTGGTTTCTGAGAAGGTTTTTATGTCGGGGGGGGGTCAGAGAGATTGGTGCTGAGATATGCGTGTGTCTGTGTTGGTGCCAAATTAGAGAAAGTTACTAGAGGCATGCAAGGAAAGACTGAAGAGCATAACTAACATTAACTTTCAAATAACTTGTAACCAAAATATCACAGCAACTCAAATCAAACTTATAAACATCACAAGGAATCGAATAAACAGTCTTTGTTTAGCCTAGTATAATTATTAAGCCCAGTTGTGTTACCCGTCCATGGAAAGGGAAAAAAGGTTGCTGTGCTGTTTGAAGTTCTGTGAAGTCGTCTTGCTGGTTTTGTGGCTCCTGCCTTTGTGGTTCTGTTGAGCGGTGCAGCTCAGTTGCTGTTTGAAGTTCTCCGGCAGGACATCGCGCCGCTGCTTGAAGGTTGGTAGAGCTTGGATTGGAGGAGGTTTCCTCGCTCGGTGAGTGGAAAGCTGCACCTCTTGCGCAGACAGAGAGGTGGGCTCCTCTCTGAGGGTCGCATCGAGTTGAGGAATCGAAGAAGAGCAGTTGGACAGACTTCTCCCCTTGGAGGGATTGCATGGAAAGAGAATGAAGAGGGGGAGACCTGGCCTTATATTGGCCCGGTGACCTCACAGGTCATGGGGCCTAGAGTGACCAATAGTGGTTGACCCTTGTGTCTCCGGTCGGTTTTCACACCTCTGTGTGATGTTGAGGCACCCTGGGAGACGGAGTTCTGGAGGCCCTGGTTTTCTCCAGACCAAAGGACATGCGGCTTTAGGCTTTTGACTACACATGTAGGCCGAACTGTAGTTCCCAATGTTGGGCCATGGTTCTTTGTGAAACCACTACATGTTCAGTCAAGAGCCTGAAGCCGCATGTTCCTCCAAGACTCAGTCTCCCTCCATCAAAAACCAGAGCAAGGAACTCAGTCTCCCAGGGGCATCAGAGGTGTGAAAACCCCCCCAGGGACACAGGTTTCAACTCCCATTGGTCACTCTGGACTTTTTACTTTTACTCGATACATTTGAACAGAAATTTCGGTACTTTCTACTTCTTATATTTTCAAAACTGGCTCGTTACTTGAGCAGTGGAGGTTGGAGCAAGCGTGCCCCCTGCCTTGGGAGATAGACCCTAAGCGTCCGGAGGTTGGTCGGGCTGCCTTGGTCGACCGGGGTCGAGCAGGCTGTACCGGTGATGATCCCTCTGCAGGTTCACCTTCAGAAACTTTGTTACGAGTTTTACTTCCTCTAGAGAGTCCAGTTTGATCGTCTTCTTGGCTGACTCTGGCAGGGCCGATCCAAGGACCCTACTAAACCATCCAATGGGGAGTAGCGATGTGTGTACAAAGGGCAGGGACTTAATCAACAGGAGCACATTCCCCATCCATTTATTCCCTTTAGAATTATCCAGGTGCTCCTGCAGGAGCTTGGTTCAGTTCAGTCTTTATTATTCTGTCTGAAATTTGGCCTGTTCTTCTCTGTACTAGCACTGTGCAGGTTGTTAACAAAAGAGGAAAACTATCCTATTTGTGTGCCTAGGACTTGTTTCCTTTTACTGAGTTATCATAAGGGGCATTGTGCGTCATTCCTGCTACTGATTAGAAAGTGAAAGGTCCATGTTTAATTCTTTAGTGGTTATTCTGGGGTGTATTAGTGTTCTGAGGCACTGGTTTATTCTGTTGTGTTGGTTCTTTGTTGCCCCCAGAAGTTCAGATGCACTAGTCCATTACGATTTGAACCTCAGCAGAGGATGAAAGTGAACGACAGAGTTGAACGTGTCCTCCGATCTTCCATTTCAGCTCTGTGCTGCAGAGAGAGAGAGAGGGGGAGAGAGACAGACAGACAGAGAGAGAAAGGAAGAATGAAGAGAGAGAGAGAGAGAGAGGAAGAATGAAGAGAGAGAGAGAGAGAGAGAGAGAGAGAGAGAGAGAGAGAGAGAGAAAAGAGCGAGAGAAAGAGAGAGAGATAGAAGAGAGAGAGAAGAGAGAGAGGGCAGAGAGAGGGAGAGAGAGAGAGAAGAGAGAGAGAGCGAGACACACACAGAGAGAGAGAG
>NC_061484.1:32152466-32164709 GCF_022539355.2 Hippoglossus stenolepis
ATCGTGCGGCTCTGCTGGTTGTGTGTGTGCCGCAGCTGAAATCTGGTCGTACAGTAAAATACTAGCTGGGATCAGGCTGGAATCTGTGTCTTACTCGTCAACTTTGTTGGGTACTGAGAGTTTCTCTTTGTTGTGGGCCTGATCCTACTCTGCTGAATCAAACTGTGATGGCAGCAGTGATCTTGGAGCTTTCTGTTTTTCCCTGCTGGTCACCAGCTCATCTTCTTAACAGATGAACCCAGTGTCACCACCATGAAACATTTACTCTACATTTTACTCCCTAACTAGAATTACTGCCCTTCAGTTGTGCGCCTCCTCCAACCAGTGCAGTTTCAATATTCATACATTTATTTCTTGCCTCATATGAGACCATCGTGACAAAATCCAATCTGTTCATCTTTGAGTCAAAGTAATGTTAGTCTGTTATGACCATCGTGACAGAATATGACCTCCCAAGACATTCATGGTCTGACCCTTCTCATCAAATCACAATGATGCAGAACTCCACCGGTTAATGAGGCAGCCTTGAAGAGTGGAGATCAAGTGCTTTGAAATGAAACTATTCATTTACCTGCGCTCTGTCTTCTGGTCTCTCACTGCACTCACGTTGTTGTGTGAAGGACTTGTTTCTTCTAGATGGGAGGAAAGAAATAAACAGTTGGATGAACTAGAAAACTCCTCCAGAGAAAGAGAGAGAGAGAGGGAGAGAGAGGGAAGAGAGAAAATTTGAATTTTGAAAACTTTTTGTGTATTTACGTCATGTGTTCATGTGTTCAACCCAGTCAAAAGCCTTTTCCTGGTCTATGGAAATAAGACCAGTCTCTATTGCCAATGAACTGGAGAGGTCCAAAACATCTGGAATCAAAGTGACATTGTCACTTATGAGCCTGCCGGGCACACAGTAAGTCTGGTCAGGGTGGATGACGGACGCCATTACCTCCCTCAGTCTGAGGGCCAGAGCTTTGGACAGGATTTTGTAATCTGTGCACAACAGAGAGACCGGCCTCCAGTTCTTCAACTCTTGTAGGTCTCCCTTCTTCGGCAGCAGGGTGATGACGGCCCTCCTGCAGCTCAGAGGTAGCCTTCCATTCTGCAGACTGTCATTGACTACCTCGAGCAGATCCTGTCCTAAGATGTTCCAGAAGGACTTAAAGAAATCAGCAGGAAGGCCGTCTATCCCTGGAGCTTTGCCGCTCTGCAGGCTCATGGTGGCTCTGTGCAGCTCTTCCTTTGTAATGTCTGCGGCTAGCTCCGTGTTGTTGCTCCTGCTTACCTGAGGGAGACCATCCAGAAAGCTGCTGTGCACATCTAGATTACTTGACCACTCACTCTTAAAGAGGTCTCTATAGAAACCGGTAGCACACTTCCTGATCTCAGACGAGTCTTGAGACTTCAGAGCCGCTACCCGTTCGTAAACAGTGAATGGTCTTCCTTTGTCCATGTTTCTGCTCCAACCCAAAGAAGAACTGGGAGGGGGCATCCATCTGTGAGATGTTCATAAACCGGGACCTGACCAGAGCTCCCTGTGCTGAGACGCCCAGCAGGTTGGCTATAGCTATAGCCGACTGCCTCTGGCCTTTAGTGGTTTCTGAGAAGGTTTTTATGTCGGGGTGGGGCGTCTTCCTGAGAGGAGAGAGCGCTCCCCTGGATGGGCTTCGCCCCGCGGCTTGCCTTGCAGGCTTTGGCCTCGCTGTGCCCAAACCCTGAGTTCTTCCTCTTCTGGGTCATTTTGAACAGTTCATCATCACTCATGTCTTCGTCCAGCTCCTCACACATCATCTCAGCTCTGCTCTTTAACTGATTCTCCTCAGTAACGTTCTTTTCGCTCACTTCATTCACGGTTAAGTCTTTTTCAATTGACTCTGTTTGTCTACCTGCCTCTTCAGATACATTGTTAACTGGGGGATCTCCCCCCTGGACTCCCACCTCCGGGAGCGGACTCTCCGGAGCTTTGGAGGCTACCTGAACCTCCTCAGTCTCCGGAGCTTTAATTGATTAAAGTTACCTCGGGGCACCACCCTTCAAAGGAAGGGAAAAGATAGCCAATTTATTGATTAAGTCTCATAAAAGTTCTAACTACAAATTTGGAACTCTGATTAACAATTAAATTAATAACTATAACCAAAATTGCCATATAGATAGTTAGCTAAGTTGAAGGATATAGAGTTCTTGACAGTGTAGAGGTTGGCAAAATTCACTTATGCAACATTAATGAAAAAACATTTGTGAAAGAAAAACATTTATTACGAATATAATAAAGTATAAAAACACAAATTACTGACGGTGTACTTACTAAATAAAGATATGTATGTGAGTATGCGTGTGTGTGTCGGTGTGAGACCCCTTTGGAATGTTTACGACATGTGGCGGGGGTCAGAGAGATTGGTGCTGAGATATGCGTGTGTCTGTGTTGGTGCCAAATTAGAGAAAGTTACTAGAGGCATGCAAGGAAAGACTGAAGAGCATAACTAACATTAACTTTCAAATAACTTGTAACCAAAATATCACAGCAACTCAAATCAAACTTATAAACATCACAAGGAATCAAATAAACAGTCTTTGTTTAGCCTAGTATAATTATTAAGCCCAGTTGTGTTACCCGTCCATGGAAAGGGAAAAAAGGTTGCTGTGCTGTTTGAAGTTCTGTGAAGTCGTCTTGCTGGTTTTGTGGCTCCTGCCTTTGTGGTTCTGTTGTGCGGTGCAGCTCAGTTGCTGTTTGAAGTTCTCCGGCAGGACATCGCGTCGCTGCTTGAAGGTTGGTAGAGCTTGGATTGGAGGAGGTTTCCCTCGCTCGGTGAGTGGAAAGCTGCACCTCTTGCGCAGACAGAGAGGTGGGCTCCTCTCGGAGGGTCGCATCGAGTTGAGGAATCGAAGAAGAGCAGTTGGACAGACTTCTCCCCTTGGAGGGATTGCATGGAAAGAGAATGAAGAGGGGGAGACCTGGCCTTATATTGGCCCGGTGACCTCACAGGTCATGGGGCCTAGAGTGACCAATAGTGGTTGACCCTTGTGTCTCCGGTCGGTTTTCACACCTCTGTGTGATGTTGAGGCACCCTGGGAGACGGAGTTCTGGAGGCCCTGGTTTTCTCCAGACCAAAGGACATGCGGCTTTAGGCTTTTGACTACACATGTAGGCTGAACTGTAGTTCCCAATGTTGGGCCATGGTTCTTTGTGAAACCACTACATGTTCAGTCAAGAGCCTGAAGCCGCATGTTCCTCCAAGACTCAGTCTCCCAGGGGCCATCAAAAACCAGAGCAAGGAACTCAGTCTCCCAGGGGGCATCAGAGGTGTGAAAACCCCCCCAGGGACACAGGTTTCAACTCCCATTGGTCACTCTGGACTTTTTACTTTTACTCGATACATTTGAACAGAAATTTCGGTACTTTCTACTTCTTATATTCTCAAAACTGGCTCGTACTTGAGCAGCGGAGGTTGGAGCAAGCGTGCCCCTGCCTTGGGAGATAGACCCTAAGCGTCCGGAGGTTGGTCGGGCTGCCTTGGTCGACCGGGTCGAGCAGGCTGTACCGGTGATGATCCCTCTGCAGGTTCACCTTCAGAAACTTTGTTACGAGTTTTACTTCCTCTAGAGAGTCCAATTTGATCGTCTTCTTGGCTGACTCTGGCAGGGCCGATCCAAGGACCCCACTAAACCATCCAATGGGGAGTAGCGATGTGTGTACAAAGGGCAGGGACTTAATCAACAGGAGCACATTCCCCATCCATTTATTCCCTTTAGAATTATCCAGGTGCTCCTGCAGGAGCTCGGTTCAGTTCAGTCTTTATTATTCTGTCTGAAATTTGGCCTGTTCTTCTCTGTACTAGCACTGTGCAGGTTGTTAACAAAAGAGGAAAACTATCCTATTTGTGTGCCTAGGACTTGTTTCCTTTTACTGAGTTATCATAAGGGGCATTGTGCGTCATTCCTGCTACTGATTAGAAAGTGAAAGGTCCATGTTTAATTCTTTAGTGGTTATTCTGGGGTGTATTAGTGTTCTGAGGCACTGGTTTATTCTGTTGTGTTGGTTCTTTGTTGTCCCCTGAAGTTCAGATGCACTAGTCCATTACTATTTGAACCTCAGCATCTGGGGTTCAAAATTTGTAAAATTATACATTATCTTTATTTTTTTGTTATAATTTTTCAGTCAGTTGAAATAAAGCCTGAAGAGAACACTTTTTGTGTCTGTATAGAATATAAAAAGCACTTTGCATTATTAATTTCGGTACTTGTACTTTTGATACTTAAGTACATTTAATATGAGCGACTTTAAGACTTTGACTCAAGTCATTTTCATACAGGTGACTTTAACTTTTACCGGAGTCACTTTCAGGTAAGATATCTGTACTTTTACTCAAGTATGGCTTTCAAGTACTTTATACACCACTGGTAGTATGTAGCATGTAGCATGTAGCATGTAGCATGTAGCATGTAGCATGTGTGTAGCAGTACCTTCAGCAGGCCTCTCATCTTGTCGAACAGGACCCTGAACTCCTCCTCGGACAGATCTGGGAACAGTTCCCTCCTCAGCAGATCCTCCGTCATCTCTTCTTTCTCATAATAAACTTTCTGAACGATTCCGTTCAACAAACCGCTCAGAGACTTCGCTGCGTCCGCCATGTTTCAGCCCGGTCACATGACCAACACGGGGCAAGTCACGTGCGCGAACGGCACTATGGGAGTTGTAGTTTCTCTGTATCACTGAGCTTTAATGTTTTTACCACCACGAACTGTGAATGAAATGGAACAAAGGCTGACGTCACAGAGAACAGTGTTTGTTTCTTCACATGAGACAGACGACAGGAAGTGAGTGAGTCTCAGTCATCGTTAATGTGCTGATTGGATTGAAGACACCTTGAAATGATTTTTGTTTCTCCAAACCTTGTTATGGCACAGTTCACGTAATGTTTAGAGGTTGGAAAGAAATTGAGAATGAATTACACGTCTTTAATCTGGTGAGCAGAATTATAAAACTAAGATTCGAGATCCAATACGTAATTGCCAGACAACTCAGTTGTTTGGAATTTTCCTCAGTAGCTCACAACCAGAACAATCACAGCATCACACAGACTCCATCAGGAAGACGGCCAGACAGCGGCTCTTCTTCCTCCGCAGGCTGCGGAGGCTCAACATGGATGCCAGGATTCTCTGCAATTTCTACAGGTGCACCATAGAGAGCATCCTGACTGGCTGCATCACCGCCTGGTACGGCAGCTGCACCGCCCTGAACCGTAAGGCTTTACAGAGGGTGGTGAAGTCTGCCCAGCACATCACCAGGACGGAGCTACCATCCATGGAGGACCTCTACACCCAGCGGTGTAGGAAGAAGGCCAACCGGATCATTAAAGATCCCTATCACCCCAGCCATAAACTGTTTTGCCTGCTGCCGTCTGGCCGACGGTACCGCAGCATCCGGGCCCCCCCACCAGGCTCAGAGACAGTTTCCTCCCCCAGGACATAAGACTTTTAAACTCCTCCAATCTGCAATAACTCCACTAAACCAGCACCTTAGCATATTTGCACTATTGCACATAATTGCACTATTGTTTTTTTTCTTTAGGTGTATATATATTTAGATATATATATTTTTTTCTATTTTAAACTTGATATTCTATTTTATATTATTTTATTCAATATTTTTTAACTTGTAATATTCGGAGCATTGCTATAAGAGAGCCTGTGACCCAAGCACAAAGAACCAACACAACAGTCAAAGATGTTTATTGTTGAACTCCCCTGAAAGATACAGAGTCTTACACACACATTTAGATATGCATCTATATGTAGACTGTATATGACTATTGACAGGGACATGATATTATAATTTAAAAACAGTTATATTCCATGTTCATGTGTAAACAGACAGAACGTGCACAGCTACAAGCTTTGGGCTGCAGATGTTTTCACGTGCACATCACTGCTGACCCCGTTTCTGAGTCTGATCAGAGAGCAGAGGCCAAATTCCATATTTGATCAGCGACTCTTCCCGTCAGCCTGAGCTCGATATTCAGCTGTAAATCATCCAACAAGCACACAGGTAGTTTTTAAATCAGTTGTGAGGCATATTATAGTTACTGCATTATTTCATTTAACAGAGGAAAATAAACATCAGACTCAGTATCAGCACTAAAGCAAAAAGAAACACATTATAAGACTCCTCCACACACTCGAATCTGTGGAAAGCTCTTTGAACATTAGCAACGTTTCAGTCAGAGATTCTTTGAAGATGTTTTTCTCACTGAGAGTCTGAAGCTTCATGTGTTTGTTCCATAGTTTCATCTGGTTAGTTCTGGTTTCACATTGTAATTCAGGGACTAAAGATTTCAGACACGACGACAGTTGAACCGATTTTTAATCTTATAATTGTCCGAACACTGGACGATTTGGCCAGAACGTGAAACCACAAACTTGCCGACTGTAGGAAACAATCTCACAGTGACGATTGAAATCTCACAGAAACGCACGAGATTCCTCTTCTTCCGTTGTTTTATGGCGGTGTGGAACACTCGCGTGATTGGACGAGACTTCAGAAGGAAAACAAACATGGAGGCGTGTTCTGTTTTGCAGCAAAAAGCAGAAAAGAAATGAAAACCACTGATGTCGTCATGGCCTAGAAGGCCGAATTGGCTGATACAGTTTGTAGCCTGAGCTGAAGCTGAGTTTTATTGTTTAGTCGCAGCTGTAAAAGTACACAACATCCTCATTGGCTTGTGCTGTTTTCTGTCGGAGCCAATTACCGTGGATATGAAACATGTTTCATGTCAGGAATGACCCTGCGATGGTCAAAGGTGAAAACTGGGTCTGAAGTGTGTCGCAGCCTTAACGAGCAGCGATCGAAGGGGCAGAGAGAACATCACTTGTTTATCACAGGAAACACAGGAGGTTCAGGAAGTGAAGTGACCGGAAATAGGACAACATGTGAGTTTCAAAATAAAACGAGGCAACATGCAGAATAAAAGGGTCGTTAAACTAAAGCGGAGATGTGACATTGATTTGTTTTGATGTAGAACACTTGTGTCAATCAGTAGAACTACACAAACCGCCGCAGTGAGCACGAGAGGTCCCGGCCCGATGAAGCCAACAGAACCACTTCATCCGCAGAAAGCACTAAGAAGACAAATAATAAAAACTCATTCTCTGGGATTGAGCGATTATTGATAAAGACAGATTGAAAACCGATTAAGACACAACGTTTGCTAACTGAGAGCTTCACTCACTCATTCTGCCTCTGACATGAGGCAGTTAACGTGTGCGCTGTCACAATCATCAGCTACACACGTTTGAGTGACCTTAATTTTTACGTCTTTTACAACACTTCTGGTTGTTGCTTGTGGAGGTGGATGCTTCATCGATGACTTCCAACACCACACTGACCTGGCGCTGTAAACTCTCCCTGAAGGCCAAACGCATGTATTCAGCTGACGTGTCAACAGGAACTATGATATGTGCCACAGTGGTGCTGCGTCCAGAAGCGCGTTGTCCGTTGAGCTGGATTTGCAGGTTGTAACACCGCTGATTGTTCCTGTTGAACAGTCCCTGGTTGTCAAGGCGAAGATTGCTCGATGTAATCAACTCGGACCTGGACTGGTCAGTCAAGCCCTGGTTGTTCCATTGGTTAATTAAGTCTACGGCTTCATTGCGTAACTTTCTGTTGGTTGGAGCGATGTTACGAGAATCTCCTTCTTCTCTGAACGTGGTCACTCTCCTGTTGTTGTTGTCTTCCCTGGTACAGATCACTCTTGGATTATTGGGTTGTCGTTTGGCGCGGTACGTCTGGGAAGACACACACTCTCCAGGACCGATCACTCCACAGTAATCCCAGTCGTTGTCGAATGTTGTGTAGCACCAGGTGTAACTCTCACCATGCCTTCCACACTCGTGATTGAAGCGACAAGGCTCATTCTTGTAGGTGTGGTCTGGTAGAGGTGAGCAGTACTCCCAGTCATCTCCATCATGGCACCAGAAGTAATCCTCTGACTCATAAAACTGACAGCTGTCAACACATTGTCTCTGATACCTGGTGTGATAAATCATTGCCCTCGGCTCCACCCGAGCACATTTGCCCCAGGATCCTTCCCACAAGTAACACTGGTAGAAGCTGTCTTCTCCATATTTGCCACAGGCCTTGAGACAGTGGTTGCCTTCGTAATCAATGTCCTCTCCTGGTGAGCAGTAGTCCCAGCCCTTTTGGGAATTGCACTTGTAGTAGTCAGAACCGCGCTTTTCACACCTGTTAGAACAATGCACATCGTACGTGGAGGTGAAATGTGTCGCCGGACATTCGTCAATGCATTGATCCAAAAAGGTGGAGGTTTCTCCAGGCGTGAGCCACAGTGAGAAGCAGAGGATGAAAGTGAACGACAGAGTGGAACCTCTCCTCGGATCTTCCATTTCAGCTCTGTGCTGCAGAGAGGAGAGAGGGGGAGGGGGAGAGATAGGGGGAGAGAGAGAAGAGGGGGAGAGGGAGAGAGAGAGAGAGAGAGAGAGAGAGAGGGGAGAGAGAGAGAGGGGGAGAGAGAGAGAGAGGGGGAGAGAGAGAGAGAGAGAGAGGGAGAGGGAGAGAGAGAGTGGGGGAGAGAGAGAGAGAGAGGGAGGGAGAGAGAGAGAGAGAGAGAGAGAGAGAGAGAGAGAGAGAGAGAGAGGGAGGGAGAGGGAGAGAGAGAGGGGGGGAGAGAGAGAGAGAGAGAGAGAGAGAGAGGGGGAGAGAGAGAGAGGGGGGAGAGAGATAGAGAGAGGGGGAGAGAGAGAGAGAGAGAGAGGGAGAGAGAGAGAGAGAGAGAGAGGGAGGGAGAGGGAGAGAGAGAGGGGAGAGAGAGAGAGAGAGAGAGAGAGAGAGAGAGAGAGAGAGGGGGGAGAGAGAGAGAGAGAGAGACAGAGGAAGAATATAATTAAATTGGAATATTAATCGATGAGTAAAAGATTCACCTGAACAAGTTAATATAGTTAATCAGTACATTTTAGAATTCAGTAAATAATTATGGAATAAAAAAATGTAAATGTTGTTAAAACCTTTATAAATTATGGATTCACAAATTACATTAAGAACACAGATTTGAATCGGATATTTAAAATGAGAATTACCTTTCTTGTTTACGTTTACATCTGAATGCTGAGATAGTGAAGATTATAATTATAATAATGACGATGTCAGAAATAAACTAACGATAAAAGAAATTTAGAAATAATATTGTCAGAAAAATACTGTAACAGTAAATGAGTGAATGAGACTCAAACAAAACAAATAAAATAAAAAGGAAAAGAGTTTATGAAACTGTTTTGAAGAATCTATTTAAAGTCATGTTTATTTGTAGTCTCATATAACTCTACAATAATATAGAGTTACAGACATACTGACAATGCAAGTATATGAATAATAACGACAACAACGACAGTCAGAATAAAAAAGATTGAGTAATAATAGAACCAATGATTATAAAATATATCTGTTGATATTTTTATGAATTAAATCGATCAAGGCCCTCAGACGTGGACATTTCTTTTCATGTCTAGAGATAATAGAAAAACTGTTACCGTCTGTTGCTCGTTCCGAAGTCTGTTATTTGCTTCTGAATTTCTGATATATATATACGCACGGTGTTGGACTGAAGCATTGTGGGAAACCTTGAACCTTGAACCGATCTCGTTAAACATTGTTCAATATTTCTGTTTGAGTCCAAGTGACCTTAGATCACATTCAACTTAATCTGCTTTATCGTCATCGTGGTGCACAGACGGAATATCCTCCTCCGTGTTTATTACATTGCAGAGTGCATATTATTATTATACATATGATTGTATAAAGTCATTATAAGAACTTTTGTTGTGTTCATCTATATTTTGTAGTCGAGTGTCAACAAACACGCTCGGAAATGTTGTAATATCACAGACGACCGAGGGTCAGACGATTAAACAGATAAGAGACAGTTCCAGTCAGTGGAAAAACTAAGAAGAAAACAAACGAAAACTCATGTGTTTTTATATTGGATTGGATTATATTACAATTACAGTAGGTAGTTAGTTAGTTAGTTAGTTAGTTAGGTAGGTAGGTGTGTATGTCGTCCAGTAACAAGTAATAACAGGTTGCACTGGTTGGCCAACATAATAAAAAACTTAAACAGATTATAAAGACAATATTCAACACACACGCACGCACGTGCATATGGATTACATAAGTAGGTTGTCGTGGATTTTGGTTCATCACTGCTGACCCCGTTTCTGAGTCTGATCAGAGAGCAGAGGCCAAATTCCATATTTGATAAGCGACTCTTCCCGTCAGCCTGAGCTCGATATTCAGCTGTAAATCATCCAACAAGCACACAGGTAGTTAATTAGACGAGACTTCAGAAGGAAAACAAACATGGAGGCGTGTTCTGTTTTGCAGCAAAAAACAGAAAAGAGAGAGAGAGAGAGAGAGAGACTTTTTGACTTTTAAGATAACTTTTATTTAGATCATTTCATGATCTCTCCAATAGTAGCATCAGCAAAAAAATTATAAATAACACTTCAATCAGATCATATTTTACAAAAGAAAAAACTACATGTCACACACACACACATGGAGTTTAAAAATGAAGGACCAGTGAACCGTCCTCCTCTACTGAACATAGAACCTGTCTGATCCCCCACTGAGACGTGAAAGCTTCCAGGTTACTGGTCAGGCTGTAGAAGGCGTGTTCAATTCTCAGGCGAGTTGCTACCAAACCATCGAAGCACTTCTCCACATCTGTCCAGCCCCCACCCAACATCTGGTTCTCCCTGCTCTTCCAGTGTTGGGGATCGGGTCCAGACAAAGGAATGCTGAGGCCTACAAGGGCCTTTCAGAGCCTGCCTCGAGTTGTTTCCTGCTGTGAGGCCGAAGAGCACCCAGAATCCTTTTGGGGCATCCATGTTTTTTTTGACCGCCGCCCGAGGTCAAACTCGGGCCTTCCATTGGCTGAGAGCCAACAGACCCCACGGCCCCCCCTGGAGGGAGGCCGGACACTTCTCAGGTAATAAATACATTATCCCTTCAATTCATTGCTTTTTCCCGTGCGCTGAAGATAGGACCACAACCTCTCCCGGTTCCTCCAGATGATCCAGACACTTAAAGGGAGCAACCAATCCAAACGTTTGTATTTTTATTTTTTAACTTAAGTTCATTCTTTTATTTTTGTGAACTTCCCTTTTTTACCTGAGCTTTATTTTGAAACGACCGCGGCAAAGTCTTCCACTCACAGGCCGAGTCCACCGACTTTTTCTGGATCCGCAACCACAGCTGCTCCTCAGCTGTTCATACCTGCAGAAGGGCAAGAACCATTCGCCACAAAGGGCAAGACACATTCACCACGAAGGGCAAGAACCATTCGCCACGAAGGGCAAGACACATTCGCCACGAAGGGCAAGAACCATTCGCCACGAAGGGCAAGAACCATTCGCCACGAAGGGCAAGACACATTCGCCACGAAGGGCAGGACACATTCGCCACGAAGGGCAAGAACCATTCGCCACGAAGGGCAAGAACCATTCGCCACGAAGGGCAAGACACATTCGCCACGAAGGGGGACACATTCGCCACGAAGGGCAAGAACCATTCGCCACGAAGGGCAAGAACCATTCGCCACGAAGGGCAAGACACATTCGCCACGAAGGGCAGGACACATTCGCCACGAAGGGCAAGAACCATTCGCTACGAAGGGCAAGACACATTCGCCACGAAGGGCAAGAACCATTCGCCACGAAGGGCAAGAACCATTCGCCACGAAGGGCAAGAACCATTCGCCACGAAGGGCAGGACACATTCGCCACGAAGGGCAGGACACATTCGCCAAGGAGAACGAGACGAATTCTCTCCTATCCGGCTCAGCTCAATCCCCGCTGCCACCGCGCGAATCAGCTGTTCTAGAGGCCACGAACACAATTCACTTGTCTTCCCGGAACGCGCCGCTCGCACATCAACGAACCGCGGACCAGCAACAAGTAAGAGGCTTATGTCTGGGCAGAGACTAGTTTAAACATTAGCGTGTTATTACTTGAGTGTATATTTCTCTAGGACCGCCGACTCCCTTTGTTTTGTGCCAGCGTGTCGTGACGAATCTGCATTTCCGGCCACGCTGCCGTACTGTGTGATTGTCAGACCTATTTTGCTGAGATTTTAACCCACTAAAAGATTGGTACACAGCTGGATGGATCTTAGTTCGTCCGCTTGGGTACCGAGTGGTATAGTCCCCGCAAAACTGTCTCTGGTGGTGTTTTGAGATCTCCTAACCC
>NC_061484.1:32164809-32177907 GCF_022539355.2 Hippoglossus stenolepis
ATAATAATAATAATATTAATAATAATAATAATAATAATAATAGGATCTAGATTACTTGACCACTCACTCTTAAAGAGGTCTCTATAGAAACCGGTAGCACACTTCCTGATCTCAGATGAGTCGGAGACTTCAGAGCCGCTACCCGTTCATAAACAGTGAATGGTCTTCCTTTGTCCATGTTTCTGCTCCAACCCAAAGAAGAACTGGGAGGGGGCATCCATCTGTGAGATGTTCATAAACCTGACCAGAGCTCCCTGTGCTGAGACGCCCAGCAGGTTGGCTATAGCCGACTGTTTGGACTTGAGGGAGTCTAAATGCCCTGGATTTCCTGTAGAAGCTGCTAAAGACTGCAATTCTTCTACCTGTCTCTCCAGATCCCTCATTGTCCGGGTTAAATCTCTGCTGACATTGGGAGTGAACTGCTGGCAAAGTTGTTTGATTTGTGTTTTTCTGATATCCCACCACTGCTGAATGCTACTGAAGGCAGGCCTGCTCTCTCTGTGGGAAAACCAAAACAACTTAAAAGCTTTTCTAAAAGCCTGGTGGTTTAAAAGGGCTGTGTTAAAATGCCAATAGGCGCTCTTTAAACGAACATTTCTGATAAAAACGGAGCAGGAGACTAAACAATGATCAGTAAAACCCACAGGCTGAATAAAACACCTTTTAAAAATATTTAAATGGTGTTTAAAACAATAGAGTCGATGCAGTCTAGCCAGGGATAAAACATTTTCCTTTGCATGGCTCCAGGTGTATTGTCTGTGATTACTGTTAAAACCCCTCCACACATCAGACAGCTCATGTGCCTCAGTCAGTTGCTTCAGTCTGAGACATGATGCAGGATGTGGCTCTAAGTGATTTCTGTCTAAAGTGGGATTTCCTGTGCAGTTAAAATCACCTCCTAAAAACATAAAACCATCACCACTACAGGTTTTAACAGTATCATCCAAAATGTTTAAAAAGTCCATCCTGTCCACCCCATTAGTGGGCGCAGAGACATTTAGAAACACCAGCTTGACATTCTCATATTCAGTTTGAACCTTTAATAAAACACCTGGAATGATCTCATCCACATTAAAGGACGAGCTGGACTCGCTTACAGCATCTTTGGTAGTTGTTTGGGGAGGGGGTTGGTTCGTCGTTTACTTCTACTTCCACCATGAATTTGCCCATTAAACTCTCCCTGAAGGCCAAACGCATGTATTCAGCTGACGTGTCAACAGGAACTATGATCTGTGCCACAGTGGAGCTTTCTCCAGAAGGGCGTGGTCCGTTGATCTGGATTTGCAGGTTGTAACACCGCTGATTGTTCCTGTTGCACAGTCCCTGGTTGTCAATGCGAACTTTGCTCGATGTAATCAAGTTGGACCTGGACTGGTCACTCAAGCGCTGGTTGTTCCATTGGTTAATTAATTCTAAGGCTTCGTTGAGCACCTCTTTGTTGGGTTTTTTAAGTTTTTCTTTACCTCCCATGTCTTTGAAAGTGGTCACTCTGTTGTTGTTGTTGTTGTTGTTGTTGTTGTTGTTGTTGTCTTCCCTGGTACAGATCACTCTTGGATTATTAGTTTGTCGTTTGGCGCGGTGCGTCTGGGAAAACACACACTCTCCAGGACTGATCACTCCACAGTAATCCCAGTTGTTGTTGAATGTTGTGTAGCACCAGGTGTATCTCTGACCATAGCTTCCACACTCGTGATTGAGGCGACAAGGCTCATTCTTGTAGGTGTGGTCTGGTAGAGGTGAGCAGTAGTCCCAGCCCTCTTCAACATAGCACCAGAAGTAACCCCCTGACTCATGATACCGACACTCTTCAATGCATTCTTTCCTATCCCTGCTGTAATAAATCATTGCCCTCGGCTCCACCCGAGCACATTTCTCCCAGAAACCATTCTGCAAGGAACACTCCAAGTGATTTTCTCCATATTTGTCACAGGGATAACGCGAGTCACAGCTGAAGCCTTGGTAATCAACATTGTTGCCTGGTGAGCAGTAGTCCCAGCCCTTTCTGGACTTGCACCAGTAGTAGTCATAACCACGCTTCTCACAGCTGTCTGTACACGGCAAATCGTACGTGGACGTAAAATGCTTTGTTGGACAATCACTTAAACAGTATTGCCTAAACAAATCAAAGTAGCTCTGTAAGTCACTGGTTTCTCCAGATGTGAGCCACAGTGAGAAGCAGAGGATGAAAGTGAACGACAGAGTTGAACGTGTCCTCCGATCTTCCATTTCAGCTCTGTGCTGCAGAGAGAGAGAGAGGAAGAATGAAGAGAGAGAGAGAGAGAGGAAGAATGAAGAGAGAGAGAGAGAGAGAGAGAGAGAGAGAAAAGAGCGAGAGAAAGAGAGAGAGAGAGAGAAGAGAGAGAGAGAAGAGAGAAGAGAGAGAGACACACAAGAGAGAGAGAGAGAGAGAGAGAGAGAGAGCGAGAGAGAGAGAGAGAGAGAGAGAAGAGAGAGAGAGAGAGAGAGGAAGAGAGAGAGGGAGAGAGAGAGAGAGAGAGAGAGAGGAGAGAGAGAGAGAGAGAGAGAGAGAGAGAGAGAGAGAGAGAGAGAGAGAGGAGAGAGAGAGAGAGAGAGAGGGCGAGAGAGAGGGAGAGAGAGAGAGAAGAGAGAGAGAGCGAGAGAGAGACACACACAGAGAGAGAGAGAGAGAGAGAGAGAGAGAGAGAGAGAGAGAGAGAGAGAGAGAGAGAGAGAGAGAGAGAGGAGAGAGAGAGCGAGAGAGAGGGCGAGAGAGAGAGGGAGAGAGAGAGAGAAGAGAGAGAGAGCGAGAGAGAGACACACACAGAGAGAGAGAGAGAGAGAGAGAGAGAGAGAGAAGAGAGAGAGAGAGAGAGAGAGAGAGAGAGAGAGAGAGAGAGAGAGAGAGAGAGCGAGAGAGAGACACACACAGAGAGAGAGAGAGAGACATATTACACATATAATGCTAAAATAATATAGAATTACAGACACAGTGAAAATACCCTTAATACTACCCAAGATGATGACCATTGTATCAATAATATAAATCACAGAAACAGCAATAATCACTCATGACAAAATACATTTATAATAAAAAAGAATTAAGTAATATAGAAGAAAATATAAATTGCAGTTCGTGAGGATATTTTTACAAACTGAAGTAAATCTACTGCGTCACATGTCGAACATTCCATCACGTTAAGTTTATACAACAGCAGAGTCACCTTCTACAATTAAAATGATCCAGTATGTGAATTCTAACACTGTCGGAGAAATGGTTTATTTTACTAAAAAATAAATCTGCATTAGTACATTCAATAGTTTCTGATTTTAATAGAAAACCGTCACTTACAGTCAGTTGCCTGTTGTGAAGTCTGTAGATTTTGCTGCTGACGTCCTGATATATATACAGTGTCTCAAAGCCTTGGACTGAAGCATTGTGGGAAACCTTGGACCGTCTGCCCTCGTCAAACACTGGTCAATGTCTCTGTTTGATTCATTTAACTTCACTGTCATGTGAACCAGGTCTTCACTGTGCAAAGCAATGAAGCTTTTAACAGAAAATAAATAGAATTTAATTAAACCCTTGATCACTGACAGTAATAATAACATGAGTAAGTTCTGCAGTTTCTGCTATTTACACAGAGTCAAAGATGTTTATTGTTGAACTCCCCTGAAAGATACAGAGTCTTACACACACATTTAGATATGCATCTATATGTAGACTGTATATGACTATTGACAGGGACGTGATATTATAATTTAAAAACAGTTATATTCCATGTTCATGTGTAAACAGACAGAACGTGCACAGCTACAAGCTTTGGGCTGCAGATGTTTTCACGTGCACATCACTGCTGACCCCGTTTCTGAGTCTGATCAGAGAGCAGAGGCCAAATTCCATATTTGATAAGCGACTCTTCCCGTCAGCCTGAGCTCGATATTCAGCTGTAAATCATCCAACAAGCACACAGGTAGTTAATTAGACGAGACTTCAGAAGGAAAACAAACATGGAGGCGTGTTCTGTTTTGCAGCAAAAAACAGAAAAGAGAGAGAGAGACTTTTTGACTTTTAAGATAACTTTTATTTAGATCATTTCATGGTCTCTCCAATAGCAGCATCAGCAAAAAAATTATAAATAACACTTCAATCAGATCATATTTTACAAAAGAAAAAACTACATGTCACACACACACACACATGGAGTTTAAAAATGAAGGACCAGTGAACCGTCCTCCTCTAGTGAACATAGAACCTGTCTGATCCCCCACTGAGACGTGAAAGCTTCCAGGTTACTGGTCAGGCTGTAGAAGGCGTGTTCTACTCTCAGGCGAGTTGCTACCAAACCTTCGAAGCACTTCTCCACATCTGTCCAGCCCCCACCCAACATCTGGTTCTTCCTGCTCTTCCAGTGTTGGGGATCGGGTCCAGACAAAGGAATGCTGAGGCCTACAAGGGCCTTTCAGAGCCTGCCTCGAGTTGTTTCCTGCTGTGAGGCCGAAGAGCACCCAGAATCCTTTTGGGGCATCCATGTTTTTTTTGACCGCCGCCCAAGGTCAAACTCGGGCCTTCCATTGGCTGAGAGCCAACAGACCCCACGGCCCCCCCTGGAGGGAGGCCGGACACTTCTCAGGTAATAAATACATTATCCCTTCAATTCATTGCTTTTTCCCGTGCGCTGAAGATAGGACCACAACCTCTCCCGGTTCCTCCAGATGATCCAGACACTTAAAGGGAGCAACCAATCCAAACGTTTGTATTTTTATTTTTTAACTTAAGTTCATTCTTTTATTTTTGTGAACTTCCCTTTTTTACCTGAGCTTTATTTTGAAACGACCGTGGCAAAGTCTTCCACTCGCAGGCCGAGTCCACCGACTTTTTCTGGATCCGCAACCACAGCTGCTCCTCAGCTGTTCATACCTGCAGAAGGGCAAGAAACATTCGCCACGAAAGGCAAGACACATTCGCCACGAAGGGCAAGACACATTCGCCACGAAGGGCAAGAACCATTCGCCACGAAGGGCAAGACACATTCGCCACGAAAGGCAAGACACATTCGCCACGAAGGGCAAGAACCATTCGCCAAGGAGAACGAGACGAATTCTCTCCTATCCGGCTCAGCTCAATCCCCGCTGCCACCGCGCGAATCAGCTGTTCTAGAGGCCACGAACACAATTCACTTGTCTTCCCGGAATGCGCCGCTCGCGCATCAACGAACCGCGGACCAGCAACAAGTAAGAGGCTTATGTCTGGGCAGAGACTAGTTTAAACATTAGCGTGTTATTACTTGAGTGTATATTTCTCTAGGACCGCTGACTCCCTTTGTTTTGTCAGTGTGTCGTGACGAATCTGCATTTCCGCCACGCTGCCGCACTCGTGTGATCGCCAGACCTGACCTATTTTTAAGTGGAGATTTTAACCCACTAAAAGATCGGGTTCACATTTGTGGTGTTGTGATATTTTGGTTATAAGTTATTTGAAAGTAATGTTATGCTCTTCACAGTCTTTCTCTTTGGGCTTCACTCACATTCTTTCTTCTAACTGGGTACAAACACACAGACACACGTGCATAACTTCACTCTAATTATCTCTTGACCCCGCTACAGGTCATAAACATTCCAATAACGTTGAAGGGTTATCTTCAAAGTGGCCAGTCGCCATTTTGGAAGAGCACGCTGACTCACACAGACACACACACATGTATACACACACATACTCTATCTTTGTTTAGTAAGTACACTGTTAGTAATTTGTGTTTTTTTTATACTTTTATTATATTAATAATAAATGTTTTTCTTCACAAATGTTTTTCATTAATGTTGCATAAGTGTGCATTTTGCCAACCTCTACACTGTCAAGAACTCCATATCCTTCAACTTAGCTAACTATCTATATGGTAATTTGATTATAGTTATTAATTTAATTGTTAATCAGAGTTCCAAATTTGTAGTTAGTACCTTTAAGTGAGACTTAATCAATAAATTGGCCATCTTTTTTCCTTCCTTTGAAGGGTGGTGTTCCGAGGTAACATTAATCAATTAAAGTTATGATTTCATATTAATATTTTCAATATTAAGATTCAATATTTTATTTTGATAACTAAATTTATTGAATGCCGAAAGGGGCACACACCATTTTTATGGTATCATGCGTTTAATGCATTATTGCAAAACATTACATAGATTACATAAGTAGGTTGTCGTGTGGGATTTTGGTTCAGACGACATCGACTGTAACAAAGATTAACGACGCAGCTTCACTTCCTGCCTCTGTCCACAAATGAAGCCCAAATATCGGGACGCCTCGCTTATATCAAATAATTCAAAACCAAAACTGATCAGGAAACTTGAACCAGTGAGAGATAAGAACGACTGACTGAAATCTTTAAGAGACATTTATTTAATGTTTATTCAGTTTTTTTATTCGTTAACATGGAGGAGGAGGAGGAGTTTGTGACCTATACAGCAGCCAGCCCCCAGGGGCGATCAAGGCGCGTTGGTTTCACTTTTTTGGTGGCTGTCATGTCGCCCATCTTATACATTTATCTTTTAATATTATCGAAGTTTATCTATTAACAGACAATCAAAGAACCGTAATACAATTCTAAAGTAATACATTTAATTCCTTCAAAGCTCAAAGCCTCTGGTTAGCTGCGCCGTTAACGCTACTAATCGTGAGCATTATCATGATCGCTATGAGAAAGCTAATTGCGTTAAACTCAGACCTGTCCCGTCGCCCAGAAAAGGCTCATTTGTTTGCTTCCTCAAAATCTGTGACAAAATCCACCCTGGTCCAACCCCGCCTTCACCTCCCCGCCTGCTCCCTTTCCTCTTCCCTCCTTTCCCTCTCTTCTTTCCTTTTCTTTCTCTTTCCTCCTTTCCCTCTTTCTCCTTTCTTCCTCCTTCTTTCCTCCTTTCTTCCTCTCTTCTCCCTTCTTTCCCCTTCTTCTCCCTTTTCCTTTCCTCCTTTCCCCCTCTCTTTCTTCTCCTCTCTTTCCCTCCTTCCCTCTGCTCCCTTTCTTCTCCTTTCCCCTCCTTTCCTCTTCTCTCCCCTTTCCTTTCCCTCCTTTCCCCTTTCCCTTTCTCCCTCCCTTTCCTCCTTTCCTCCTTTCCCCTTTCTCCCTTCCTTTCTCCCTCCTTTCCCTCTTCTTTCTCCCTTTCCTTTCCCTCCTTTCCTCTTTTCCCCTTTCCTTTTCCCTCTCCTTTCCTCTGCTCCCTTTTCTCCTTTCCCCTCCCTTTCCCCTCTCTTCTCTCCCTTTCCTTTCCTCCCCTTTCCCCTCTTCTCCCTTTCTCTCTCTTTACCTCCTTTGCCCTTGCTCACTTTTCCTTTTGCCTCTGCTCACTTTTCCATTTCCATCTCCAGAATAAAGCCGATTTTAGAATGAAGTACGTCCGCCTCCCAAACTGCCCATTCCCATCATCAGAACCCGTTGGTGACAGAGAGACACTTTCACCTGTGGGTGGATGACGACCTTCACCAGTCGCAACATCACTTCCATTCCCATCAACTGAGGGGGCGTCCTCAGCTCCCTTTGTTGCTCTCAGAGATATCTTGAGAAGAGCTGTCACTCTGTGTTTGGAGCTTTGATAGTCCTTCTTCTACTCTGGGTCCTGTCAGCGAGTAGCGTATGCGCCAATCAGATTCACCCTGAGCACTCCTTGTGAGGAGGAGCCACTCTCACCTGGCTGAGGACAAATGTTTGTCTGGTAGCAGAGGGCGGATCGTCTGACAGCCGCCATTCTGTGCCACATGACTGCTATTACTTGAGCAGCTGACACACACTGCATCTGTTGTTTTTCATCTTTTCTGTCACAGCGAAGATTTTCTAGACCAATTGGACCCTGGCCCAACCTCAGCGCCTGAGGACCTCGTGCACTTTGCGAGTCGCTAAGGGCATCAATGCGCCTCTTGTGTGTTCCTGACCATTTGGCTTGAATATTTAGAAAACACAACTGCGTAATCCTTTTCAACGCGAATGCGATTTATCTTCTTTTCAAGGATGTTTTCTTTTGGTGATCATAACTTGTACATTTTTCTGCAACACACATGGGAGTGTAAAACATAGTAAGCACCATAATATTGACGTACTCAATTGGTCCAATTTACACAACGCAAGATTCCCAGGTACGAGATCAGCACCAGCACCATTTTCCGCCTAGAACCGTACAAAACCATCCTGCTGCCAACGCACACTTCACCCATGTTGATCTTGTTCTCTTCACGCTTCTAGCAGGGCTTATTATGACTTCCGGGATGATTTGGTCAGCGCCCTGGTTCTTAGTTCTTGTATTGGTTCTGGTTCCTCCTGGTCCTGGTTCTGGGTTCAGCGGGATACTCACGGCCAAACTGAACATCTTTTGGAGCACCGTACCTGCAAAAAGGGTGGAAACAGTCAACAGGTACAACATGTATGTTACCATGTATACAACACAGTGACCTGTAGGTCGTGGTCCCAGCAATGACCATCGACTGTAATAAAGATGGACGAGTATATGTCAGCTCCATGCTAAAGCTCTTTATCGCCCCTGGTGACTGCCTCAGCCTATAGGTCATAAACACTATTGTCCATGTAAACATCGGGCCAGGTCAGGATTCAGAAGCTGACTCACTTGCTCAAGAGTTCCTTTACCAGCGAGGCCAGTTTGTTTCTGGTCCACAGCAAAACTGTGTTCAGTCTGACAGGAGAGAGCAGCAGCAGAACCGTGATCCGGCTCCGGGCGGCCACCTGAACCCCAGATCAGGTTTATTAACATGGTATCTGAACTAGATCAGGTTTATTAACATGGTATCTGAACCCAGATCAGGTTTATTAACATGGTATCTGAACCCAGATCAGGTTTATTAACATAGTATCTGAACCCAGATCAGGTTTATTAACATGGTATCTGAACCCAGACTCACGCCCTCAAAACAAATTCAAATCAGTATAAAACACACACACGCAGACACACGCACACGCAGACACAAACACGCACACACACACACACACGCACACACACGCAGACACACACACGCACACACACACACACACACACACACACAGACACACACGCACGCAGACACACACACGCACACACACACACACACATACACGCATACACACACACGCAGACACACACACACGCGCACACGCAGACACACACACGCACACACACACACACGACGCATTAATGCAGACACACACACGCACACACACACACACACACGCACACACACACACGCACACACACACACACTCACACAAACAAAACCCCAACAGAACAAAACCTTTTTTTTGCCCTTTGAAATCAATGTGCTATAGCTTGAACGACTTTTTCTTTCTTTTTGGTCAAACGAGGGCCTGCTGCGAAGTCGGACGTTAGCGGAGCGAGACGAAGGGGAGGAGCCGAAGCTGAAACCCACCGACTGGAACACATCAGCTGAAGTCAACGAACAGCAGCACACAACAGCAGAAGAAGAAGAAGAAACCGGTAACAGGAAAAGGCGTTACTTCTCCCTCGGAGATGAATTCAGGGGATTTTTTTTAAAAGAGAGAAAGAAGAAGTTTTCGTCAAGATCTCATGGCGGCTGTGAAAGCAAGTGATGTCATGAAGAGGGGGTCCTTTACGGACAGTTTGGTAACTATGGCGATATAGTGGCTTGCACTGCCCTGTACCAGCATGTCCAGCATGTCAGGTGGGGGCCGGGTGCTGAAACACCTGGGTGGCCATTGCAGCCCTGACCCTCCCCCACCAACCCAAGGGGAGATGGGAAGGTGGCGTCCTCTGAGAGGGCGGAGCCAAGCTGCTGCTGGTCTTGGCGGGCCGCTCTCTTTCTCCTCCTTCACTTCCTCTGAGGATCCAGATATCTCGTTACCCTGCCCCTTCCTCCCGCGGCCCTCCCCATCGCCACACATCAAAGGCGGCTGTGTTCTTCTCCTCAAACAAAATCTTTCCCTGCAGCAGGGAGGAGGAGGAGGAGAATGAGGAGGGAGGATGACGATGAAGAAGCCTCCATCTTCTCCTCCCTTGGGGGAGGAGTCCAGGTTTCCAGGGGCAGGGTCAGGGGAGGGCATGGTCCTGCCTCAGTACCCGGCCGATCAGCTTTGTGAGGAGTCTCGGTCTCTGTCCGAGGTGCTGGTGAGGTAACAGGCTTGTTTATAGAGACTAGTTCACCTATATTTAGATTTTTATTATATTTCAATATATTTGTTTGATAGGAAGCTGTGCGTTGTAAACAGGAATATAATATTCATGTCTTTAAAAGCGGGCACTTTCTCTGGAGAGGAAGGAAAAGGCAGTGGCTCAAGCCCCCTTGGTGTTCAGTGCAAAAAACATGCCAGCCTCCATCAATCAATTTCAATCTAATCGAGAGCTGCACCAGAGTTCAATCACCATAGAAACCAGTCCTCTAAATAATCCTGACTGTTTTCATCAGTCTCACAATTATAAAGAAAGTGACACAAACAGGCTCCTGGCTCGCCCCTTTATAAGGATTCATGCCCAAATTTGATGAGTTTAGAAAAAATCTGTTTTTAGTTTTCTGGTGTAATTCTGCTGAAAACAAAAACAAACAAATAAATATGGGGAGTGAAAACAAGACTAAAAAAACCTTTATTTCTAAGAAAGAATCATAAAATCACGATACATAATAATTCATTATCCATGTAATAACCATTACTAATATCATGTATAAGACACGAGATGAGTCACGTGGTGTTACTACAGCCTCAAAGGCTCATCCTCTTCAAGACGTCCAACATAGTTCAGAGGGTAACAGCAAAAAGAAAAAGTCAATTTATTGCAGAAAAGACAACTTCAACAACAGGCCGGGCAAATGGACAAAAGAAGGAAACCCCAACACACCAACCCACAAAGGGTCGTAGGACTGAGAATCTTCCTTCTTCAACCTAAACCAACATCAGAACTAAAGCTCAGAAATAAAAAGCGGAAACTGACCCACTGAGCCACTGAAAAGAAAAAGAAAAGAAACAACACAACAATACTCTTTGCTCTAAAGGTCATGCTGTGCTGCCAAACTGCACCTGAGGAGATAAGAAAACAGGAAACCATGAGAAAGGAAATGTGTGGTGTTTTCCTCATTCAAAGCATGGTTCTCTTAGTTTGAGATCTGGACTTGCACGTTCAGATTTCGTGGTGTTTTTACTCAAAACCCTGCGCTTGCACCTTCACACAGCCCCCAAGCTGGTGCTTAGATTTGCTCTGCTTGTGCTCAAACTCTGCGCTTGCACTAGATATTTTGTTGCTTGACAGATTTCCTGTATTTAATAACTACACATTATGGTTTCTGTAAAACTTCCGCTTGTACGTGGATGTACCTGAAGTCATCCATCTTGGTTATGTTTGTCACAGTGGCTCTCTGACCTGAGGCTTCACCAGGTCTTCCTGCTCCTCTGTGTCTTCTGTCTGTGCTGGCAGCAGCGCGTCATTACCTTTGTGACAGTTGTGTGACTGATGGGGGACAGATGAGAAAAAATATTAAGCTCACTGGACTTTATTCATGAAACCTGCATATAATCACAGTTCATTCAAAATAGTTTGAAGGTTGTTGCGCCCTGTCCATTCGTTGTTTGTTCATCAGCAGGATTACACAAAATTTGATAAACTGATTTCCACAAAACTTGGCGGAAGGATGGACATGTGCCAAGAAAGAAGTGTCAACGTGACGTCACCCATTGGTTTGTGAGCTGCCATTTTGAAGCCTCCATTTTTGACATGTTGTCCAGCCATCTTGGAGCAGTGAAAACCAGAAGTAACCATATTTGGGAGGGAGAGGGGTGGAGCCTGAGACTCAGGCCCAAGGACACTGCCCGCCACCTTCCCAAACTCCACCTGCACCCAGTACTAGCTGTCAATCACACGGTGGTATCCATGCCCCAATGCCTGCGTGCTTTATGGTCTGCTTGACTCTAAGTGGATCATTCACTTCACTTTCTAGACTCCAGAGTCTACGTCCACATTTTAATATACGGTCAATGGAAAGAACCTTACATTTTGGGGCAGATTCAGACAAAGTAGCTGATCCAAGAAATGTTTTATCTCTTTCTCTCACATTGTGAGATGAAACAGTGATATGGAGTCATTCTTTTTGGCCTCACTGTCTCTCACCTCTATCATCTCCACAGCTTCATTCGCTTCTGATTGCTCAGAGTTTTCATCCTGGATCAAAACAACAACAAACAATAACATTTGACAAAATGAACTTCAAGCAACACTGAAACTAGTGTTTGAAGACATTTGGAAGAAGAAGGTAAAAGAGCAGAGGGTGAACTGATGGATTTGTAGCATTGTTTTACCTCGTCCACAGTCCAGACTCAGCACTGGAACCAAGGCAATTCCACCAGCAGAGTGTGTGTACCTGAGGATATTCATGATTATCACTGACTTCCTAGACAACAGACAGGAGACATTAGCAGTGTGCTAGACTGGATGCATCTAGTTTGCCAGGTGATGCTGTTGGTCAGTCAGTATTGTTCATGTGGCACTATGATGGGCTTGATATGAGTATTGATGGTTTGGTTCTGGAGCAATGAAAAGGAGGGTGGGGCTGTAAAAGTCAGAGAGCTAAAAAATCACCTGCTCCAACAGCTTCTAGATGTAAGGTGGCTCTTACTTACGTCCCGTGGTGTTCTGGACTCCTACACTGATAATTTCCACCATGTTCAGCTGTGATATTAGTGATGGTGAAAGCTTTATGGATGTTTTAACAGACGCTGTGGATTCCTCTTTGTGCTGCTGATGGTCTGACTGTGAATATTTATGGTGCAGAAGTCAAACGACCCATATCTTCACATTTAAAATGTAAAGGCCAGGACAAAGAATGGGACAGATTCAATATCTCTTCACGCAACCTGTGTTTCACTACATGTCAAGCAGTAATAACGGGATGTTTGCTGCGAACTCCTTCCCAGCTCATTCTCTCAGCTGTGCAGTAATACCTCCAGAGTCTGGACGCACTGGATGGAGCTGAGGACAAATTGTGTCTCTTCACTGAGAGGTTGAACTTTTTTATCTCCACTTCTCTTGTACCAGGTGTATTTAGCTGCTGGGTTAGCATCACTGCTGCAGGTCAGAGAAATACTGAGCTGCCCTCCATGATCTCTACCAGAGGAACTCACTGACACAGAGGGAGGCTTTGGA
>NC_061484.1:32178007-32183370 GCF_022539355.2 Hippoglossus stenolepis
GAAATGCAGATTCGTCACGACACTTGCCCTTCTGCAGGTATGAACAGCTGAGGAGCAGCTGTGGTTGTGGATCCAGAAAAAGTCGGTGGACTCGGCCTGCGAGTGGAAGACTTTGCCGCGGTCGTTTCAAAATAAAGCTCAGATAAAAAAGGGAAGTTCACAAAAATAAAAGAATGAACTTAAGTTAAAAAATAAAAATACAAACGTTTGGATTGGTTGCTCCCTTTAAGTGTCTGGATCATCTGGAGGAACCGGGAGAGGTTGTGGTCCTATCTTCAGCGCACGGGAAAAAGCAATGAATTGAAGGGATAATGCAACTCGAGGCAGGCTCTGAAAGGCCCTTGTAGGCCTCAGCATTCCTTTGTCTGGACCCGATCCCCAACACTGGAAGAGCAGGAAGAACCAGATGTTGGGTGGGGGCTGGACAGATGTGGAGAAGTGCTTCGAAGGTTTGGTAGCAACTCGCCTGAGAGTAGAACACGCCTTCTACAGCCTGACCAGTAACCTGGAAGCTTTACGCCTCAGTGGGGATCAGACAGGTTCTATGTTCAGTAGAGGAGGACGGTTCACTGGTCCTTCATTTTAAACTCCGTGTGTGTGTGTGACATGTAGTTTTTACTTTTGTAAAATATGATCTGATTGAAGTGTTATTTATAATTTTTTTGCTGATGCTACTATTGGAGAGATCATGAAATGATCTAAATAAAAGTTATCTTAAAAGTCAAAAAGTCTCTCTCTCTCTTTTCTGTTTTTTGCTGCAAAACAGAACACGCCTCCATGTTTGTTTTCCTTCTGAAGTCTCGTCTAATTAACTACCTGTGTGCTTGTTGGATGATTTACAGCTGAATATCGAGCTCAGGCTGACGGGAAGAGTCGCTTATCAAATATTGAATTTGGCCTCTGCTCTCTGATCAGACTCAGAAACTGGGTCAGCAGTGATGAACCAAAATCCACGACAACCTACTTATGTAATCCATATGCACGTGCGTGCGTGCGTGTTGAATATTGTCTTTATAATCTGTTTAAGTTTTTTATTATGTTGGCCAACCAGTGCAACCTGTTATTACTTGTGACTGGACGACCCACCTACCTAACTAACTAACTAACTAACTAACTAACTAACTAACTAACTAACTAACTACCTACTGTAATTGTAATATAATCCAATATAAAAACACATGAGATTTGGTTTGTTTTCTTCTTAGTTTTTTCCACTGACTGGAACTGTCTCTTATCTGTTTAATCGTCTGACCCTCGGTCGTCTGTGATATTACAACATTTCTGAGAACGTGTTTGTTGACACTCGACTACAAAATATAGATGAACACAACAAGAAGTTCTTATAATGACTTTATACAATCATATGTATAATAATAATATGCACTCTGCAATGTAATAAACACGGAGGAGGATATTCCGTCTGTGCACCACGATGACGATAAAGCAGATTAAGTTGAATGTGATCTAAGGTCACTTGGACTCAAACAGAAATATTGAACAATGTTTAACGAGATCGGTTCAAGTTTCAAGGTTTCACAATGCTTCAGTCCAACGCCGCAGATATATATCAGGAAATTCAGAAGCAGATACCAGACTTCGAACGAGCAACAGATGTACACTGTTTTCTATTATCTCTAGACATGAAAAGAAATGTCCACGTCTGAGGGACGAGTCGATTTAATTCAAAAAATATCAACAGATATATTTTATAATCATTGGTTCTATTATTACTCAATCTTTTTATTCTGACTGTCGTTGTTGTTGTTATTATTCATATACTTGCATTGTCAGTATGTCAGACTCTATATTATTGTAGAGTTATATGAGCACTGCACAAATAAACATGACTTTAAATAGATTCTTCAAAACAGTTTCACAAACTCTTTTCCTTTTTATTTAATTTGTTTTGTTTGAGTCTCATTCATCATTTACTGTTATAGTATTTTTCTTGACAATATTATTTCTAAATTTCTTTTATCGTTAGTTTATTTCTTGATATCATTATTATTATAATTACACTTCACTTCAGCATTCAGATGTAAACGTGAACAAGAAGTATAAATTCATTTTAAATATCCGATTAAAATCTGTGTTCTTAATGTAATTTGTGAATCCATAATTTATAAAGGTTTTTTAAACAAATATTGAAAATGAAATGAAATGTAAACATTTTAATTTTTTTATTCCATAATTATTTACTGAATTCTAAAATGTACTGATTAACTATATTATATTTGTAAATCCCTTGTTCAGGTGAATCTTTGACTCATCGATTAATATTCCATTGGATTGATTTTAATTATATTCTTCCTCTGTCTCTCTCTCTCTCTCTCTCCTCTCCCTCCCTCTCCCTCTCTCTTCCTCTCTCTCCCTCTCCCTCTCTCTCTCTCTCTTCTCTCCCCCCCTTCTCTCTCTCCCTCTCTCTCTCTCTCCTCTCTCTCTCCACTCTTCTTCTTCTTCTCTCCTCTCCCTCTCTCTCCTCTCTCCCTCTCTCTCTCCCCCCCTCCCTCTCTCTCTCCCTCTCTCTCTCTCTCTCTCTCTCTCTCTCCCTCCCCTCTTCCTTCCTTCTCTCACCTCTTCCTTTCTTTCCTTCCTCTCTCTCTCCTCCCCTCCTCTCTCTCTCCCTCCCCCCCTCTCTCCCCCCCTCTCCTCTCCCCCTCTCTCTCACAGAGCTGAAATGGAAGATCCGAGGAGAGGTTCCACTCGTCGCTCACTTCATCCTCTGCTTCACTGTGGCTCACGCCTAGAAACTCTACCTTTTGGATCAATGCATTGATTAATGTCCGGTGACACATTTCACCTCCACGTATGATGTGCATTGTTCTAACAGGAAGCGCGGTTCTGACTACTACAAGTGCAATTCCCTAAGGGGCTGGGACTACTGCTCACCAGGAGAGGACATTGATTACGAAGGCAACCGCTGTCTCAATGCCTGTGGCAAATATGGAGAAGACAGCTTCTACCAGTGTTACTTGTGGGAAGGATCCTGGGGCAAATGTGCTCGGGTGGAGCCGAGGGCAATGATTTATCACACCAGGTATCAGAAACAATGTGTTGACAGCTGTCGGTATCATGAGTCAGGGGATTACTTCTGGTGCCATGATGGAGCTGGCTGGGGCTACTGCTCACCTCTACGAGACCACACCTACAAGAATGAGCCTTGTCGCTTCAATCACGAGTGTGGAAGCTATGGTCAGAGTTACACCTGGTGCTACACAACATCCAACAACAACTGGAATTACTGTGGAGTGATCGGTCCTGGAGAGTGTGTTTTCCAGACGTCCCGCGCCAAACAACAATCCAATCCAAGAGTGATCTGTACCAGGAAGACAAAAAACAGGAGAGTGACCACGCTCAGAGAAGAAGGAGATTCTAGTACCTTCGCTGAAACCACCAATAGGCAACGCAGCAAAGCCGTAGACTTAATTAACCAATGGAACAACCAGCACTTGAGTAACCAGTCCAGGTCTGAGTTGATTACGTCGAGCAATCTTCGCCTTTACAACCAGGGACTGTTCAACAGGAGCGATCAGTTGTGTTACAACCTGCAAATCCAGCTCAACGGACAACGCGCTTCTGGACGCAGCACCACTGTGGCACAGATCATAGTTCCTGATGACACGTCAGCTGAATACATGCGTTGGGCCTTCAGGGAGAGTTTACAGCGCCAGGTCAGTGTGGTGTTGGAAGTCAACGAGGAAGCATCCACCTCCACAAGCAACAACCAGACGTGTTGTAAAAGACGTAAAAATTAAGGTCACTCAAACGTGTTTAGCTGATGATTGTGACAGCGCACGTTAACTGCCTCATGTCAGAGGCAGAATGAGTGAGTGAAGCTCTCAGTTAGCAAACGTTGTGTCTTAATCGGTTCAATCAGTCTTTATCAATAATCGCTCAATCCCAGAGAATGAGTTTTTATTATTTGTCTTCTTAGTGGTTTTTCATGAAGGTGGTTCTGCTGGCCCATCGGCCGACCTCTCGTGCTCACTGCGGCGGTTTGTAGTTCTACTGATTGACACAAGTGTTCTACATCAAAACAAATCAATGTCACATCTCCGCTTTAGTTTAACGACCTTTTATTCTGCATGTTGCCTCGTTTATTTTGAAACTCACATGTTGTCCTATTTCCGGTCACTTCACTTCCTGAACCTCCTGTGTTTCCTGTGATAAACAAGTGATGTTCTCTGCCCCTTCGATCGCTGCTCGTTAAGGCTGCGGCACACTTCAGACCCAGTTTTCACCTTTGACCGCAGTGAGTCATTCTGACATGAAACATGTTTCATATCCACGGTATTGGCTCCACAGAAACAGCACAAGCCAATGAGGATGTTGTGTACTTTTACAGCTGTGAAACAATAAAGCTTCAGCTCAGGCTACAAACTGTATCGCCAATACCCTTTCAGGCCATGACGACATCAGTGGTTTTCATTTCTTTTCTGCTTTTGCTGCAAAACAGAACACGCTCCATGTTTGTTTTCCTTCTGAAGTCTCGTCCAATCACGCGAGCGTTCCACACCGCCATAAAACAACGGAAGAAGAGGAATTTCGTGCGTTTCTGTGAGATTTCAATCGTCACTGTGAGATTGTTTCCTACAGTCGGCAAGTTTGTGGTTTCACGTTCTGGCCAAACCGCCCAGTGTTCGGACAATTATAAGATTAAAAGGGTTCAACTGTCGCCGTGTCTGAAATCTTTAGTCCCTGAATTATAATGTGAAACCAGAACTAACCAGATGAAACTATGGAACAAACACATGAAGTTTCAGACTTTCAGAGAAACATCTTCAAAGAATCTTTGACTGAAACGTGCTAATGTTCAAAGAGCTTCTACAGATTCGGGTGTGGAGGAGTCTTATAATGTGTTTCTTTTGCTTTAGTGCTGATACTGAGTCTGATGTTTATTTTCCTCTGTTAAATGAAATAATGCAGTAACTATAATATGCCTCACAACTGATTTAAAACTACCTGTGTGCTTGTTGGATGATTTACAGCTGAATATCGAGCTCAGGCTGACGGGAAGAGTCGCTGATCAAATATGGAATTTGGCCTCTGCTTCTGATCAGACTCAGAAACGGGTCAGCAGTGATGTGCACGTGAAAACATCTGCAGCCCAAAGCTTGTAGTGGTAATGCCTGTTTTGTTTACTACATGAACATGGAATATAACTGTTTTTAAATTATAATTACGTCCCTGTCAATAGTCATATACAGTCTATATAGATGCATATCTAAATGTGTGTGTAAGACTCTGTATCTTTCAGGGAGTTCAACAATAAACATCTTTGACTCTGTGTAAATAGCAGAAACTGCAGAACTTACTCATGTTATTATTACTGTCAGTGATCAAGGGTTTAATTAAATTCTATT
>NC_061484.1:32183470-32193470 GCF_022539355.2 Hippoglossus stenolepis
TTATATTATTAAAATCCTAACAAATCCTCCTTTCACACCATTTCATGGTGTGAACAATTTACCTGGGATCATCCACGAACTCCCCAACCTCCATCTCATCCAATGCAAACTCATCATCATCATCATCATCATCATCATCATCATCATCATCACTCAACAAAGGCAACTGATAGGGTGGGGGATGGGGCATGTGTTCTTTGGTCAGAGCCGTGGTGATGAGTCTGTTGAGCAAGGTCCTAAAGCAAGGGATGCAGCAGCAGCCACAGGTGACTAGGATAGCTGAAAGATAGCTAAGGAGAGGAGGCAGGATGCAATCAGCCCTTTCCATTTGCCGAATGCAGTGTTCATCCAATTATCTAGGGGTTGTTAATTCCAGAGTCTGCGGCCATGTTCTGTGCCATGGTGCGTAAGGCGGAGAAGGGCCTGGTCACCGAGCCATCAGGGCGGTATTGCTGGGGATAAATGTACAACAAGAACTCCTATCATAGTGCACACCCCACCCTTTCTGCCAGCAGGAGGTCTAGGGCCATTCGGTTCTGTGTGACCATAAGGGAAGTAGGGGCGAGCTGTTCGGATAGGCCTGTTATGGCGTCTCGAGTAAGGTTGGTGAGGCGTTGGAAATTGAAATGGACGTAGTTAATGCGATCCACGTTTTTGTGGGAGTTACCCATATCCAGATAGACTCAAATCCCGCTGCAATTTGATCCGCTAATTTATATTGGTCTGGAACACCCCAAGGAATCCCTATGGCATCTATGTATGTGGGTGAGTCCCTATTTAAGTCAAAATGCGTTGTTCTTCGTCGACGGGTGCTAGTGGGTTGTTCTGGGCGGGAGAGAGGATAGTCAGGGCATGGCCAATTGAACAAGTGTCAGGAACCCTTTCAGTTTGAAGGAAGGCGGTTCCTCAAGCGTTTTCCTCCACAGTACCAGAAGAGGTCACTGCGGGCCCACTCCAGCTGTGTGGCGTTGTGCCAGTCGGTAACATTGATGTTTCTAGAACACCAGGAGGACGGTATCGAACCCACCTCTCTGTGAGATGAGTTACCTTGTTTAGTCAGACACGTGTAATTTCCCTTTACTGGAGTAAATATAGGGGGCAGCGTGTTGTTTGGCGCCGGGGGAAAGAGATGACTGAGAGTAGAACAGTTGGCGGGACTGGCTCCCATGTGTAAGCCATACATGCAATCAAACCGGGTCGATCCGAGTCTATCAGTAGGGGGGCCGGGGTGGTGGTTCAGGTGGGCCGGGGCTGACTGCAGACTATACAATTAGTGAGGTTTTGGGAACGGGCGGTAAAGTGGACCCATTTTAGCCATATGTTTTCATCAGTGTATCCAGTCTCTATTTCTACCACATCTTCAACGGTACTGGCGTCGTAATATTGTACCGCAGGGGAGCTGGGTGGGGATGGTAGTGGTGAGGTGGATTCAGGGGGAGAGTTCGTGGAGCTAGTAGTAGAGTTATCAGACGGGGAAGGGGAAGGCTGAGGTCTAGGGGAGGAGGAACGGACGTCTACCCTAACGATGCCCATGGGGTCAGCTCCTGTCATGTCTACTCCTAAAACAAAATAATAAGGCAGTGCGGCTTTTTTAGTCAATTTGTTATAGTGGAGATGTTTAAGAGTCTTTAAGAGACTATTGTCGGGGGAACCGGCAGGCGTGATCCTCCGGGTGAGGGTGATGTTTCTTTGGAGCATTGTATCTGTGGGTGTAACCTCTGGGGCCTGTGTTCCACAAAACGTGTTATTAAAGGTTTATCATTTTGCATTCATCTCTAAACCATTGTTTTTTATATGTGATATCAGGAACCATATGAACATGTGATGTATAATGCAGAAAAGTAATTTTCCATTTCTAAGCATGTGATTGCTTCTAATATCAATGTGTGTGTGTCACTTTCATGTGTGTGTGGTGTGGGTGCGATACCATGTATCTCAGGCGTCGAATGAATCAGAGTATCCACCGCTCTCTCCTGCCCCCCTCCTCAAATCTGTCTGAGCAGCTGCACTCGTTCCTCCACACTCCCCTCGCATCCCCTCTTTCCACACCTGTAGCAGGTGTCTGCTGTTCTGTTCGTGGAGGAATACAGGCGGAGGTGAGCGGCTGGGGCTGAAGCCACTTCAGGTCTCTGAAGAGGGCACAGTCGAGATCGTGGTCCACTCTGACACACTGAGGCACTGTGGGATACAAAAAAAACTTTTTCTGTGCAGATTTATCTGTTCGTTCACATTCATTGGCCATTTTATCACATTCATTCCCTTGGGTAGCACACTGCATTTGTAGTGACAAAGAAACTGTTGCAGGCGTATGCTTTTCATGTAGATGCAATGAAGAGATGTGTGTGTGTGTGAAGAGTTGAACTGTGTGAGTGTGTGTGTGTGTGTGTGTGTGTGTGTGTGTGTGTGTGTGTGTGTGTGTTGTGAGAACTACTATGTGGACTGAGTGAATATTAAAATCCCAGGAGATAAGAGACACAGACACATGCTGAAGGCCTCTTCGAGGTCTTGTTAGGGAGGTGAGCACAGTCTCAGATTTGTGGCTCTGATGTCATTTTGGCAGTTTACACAAGCAGAATAGTATGCATAAGCAGAGATAATATTTAGTGTGGTATAATGGTAATGTCATTACATTCCTCCTTTTTGATCATAAAATGATCACAACATCAGATACAAAATTTACTTGCAAAATGTCAGCACATATTATATCTAAGGGTGTAAATCTCAAGTAAAATTCTTAAGTAGTCTTTATCTTCCAATTCTAAAAATAAAGAAAATTAAATAAATAAAGAATTTCTGTGTGGAAATTGCTTCTTCACTCCAAATTCGATCTCTATTCAGTTAAGGATATATCATTTCACAGTACCAATTTTGCTTGGATATGTGTAACAGTGCAAGGAACCCTCTAATTTTGTGCACTATAAAAAAATATTTTGGTTGGCGGTCTTGATAGCAAATCTTGTTGGATTATATATTGTCATAACTCTAAAACCTTTTTAGGAAAAATTATATTATAACATAATCATGCAAGTTCACCTTTTCAAAGAGCAATGAACATTATTCAGTCTGACATTTGAATTTGAATTTTGAAATATTAAAATATCCTTGTTTGAATAAAACATAAACAAAACAAATAAAACAAACATCTAATAAACCAATAAAAAACATAAATAAAAATAAAAAAACTCCAACTGAAATACCAGATAAGATGGACTCTCTAGTCCCATTAACGAAAATTGCTCTTGAATACATAAAACATTTGACACAGGATATATGTTACCAGCTCAGTATACTGCTTCTCTAATTGAATGCGTGTTTCTCTCTGCTCATATGGAACTCAGAAGTGCGTAGCTGAGTTTAAAGTAGAGTATACAAGCTTATATTTGGAAATAATCAAGACAAGACATACAGATAGACCCTCCTTTGTGGTCAACGTATTACTTTAAGATTTTGAGGAGGAGTCGGCCAAATCAGTGGCTACTTCTCGTAAAGACCGAGAAGGTGGGTCAGTGGGTACACAATGTGTGAGGTGGTGCCAAATTGCTCCTGTTTTTTTCTTTTACTCGGATCGCATGTGAGGTACACTCTGTTACCTCCCAAGGTCCTGTCCACCTAGGGTCGGGCCACTTTCTCTTGTGAACTTTGACCCTTACCCAATCACCCGGTCTTACTGGAACAGGAGTCTCCGTGGGGGTCTCCGTGAACGTCCAGCAGCCGCCTGGACCTGTGCAGACAAAACTTCAGTAAGATTAGTTAAGGCTTTCATGTAGTCAGTCAATTTCTCCTGACATACATCCAACCCGGGTCCATACCCAGGGTCTCGAGGAGGCCCTGGCATGGGCCTTCCTGTGAGAAGCTCATGTGGGGATAGATGGGTGACACCATTGGATGAACTTCTCATTGACATGAGCGCCAAGGGCAGTGCTTCAACCCACGTGAGTGAGGTGTTGTGACATGCTTTGGCTATCTTTCTTTTTAATGTCTGGTTTGCTCTTTCTACCAATCCTTGCGACTGGGGGTGATACACGGAACCAAATCGATGCGTGATCCCTAGTGCGGCTTCTACCGTACCTAAATGTTTGTTGGAGAAGTGGGACCCGTTGTCTGATCTGATGACTCGGGGAACTCCATACCTGGGTATGAGTTCATTTCTTAACCATTTGATCACTGTTTTAGCGTCCTCCCGTCGGCAGGGTATTGCTTCGAGCCATTTGGTGTATCTGTCTACCATTACTAACATGTACCTATATCCCTGTACTCGGTGGTCAGCGCCCATGTCTGTGAAATCAATGCATATTTCTTTGAATGGCGCATCAGGAACAGGGAAACGGCCCATGGGGCATTTGTATGGTCTTTTAGGGTTGTGTGCATTGCATGTATCGCATTCGTGTACAAAGTTCTCTACCAGGGCTTCCATGTGTGGATGCCACCAGAGTGTTTCCATGTTCTTCTGAGTCTGTTTCTTACTGATGTGTGTAGGTCCATGGGCCTGTTTGAGAAGTATCTGGGCTAGTTTGGCTGGGACTGCTAACCGTCCGCTGTGTGTTCTCCATTGGTGTTACAGGTCACTATGGGGTCAAATTCGGGGGGCACAACGTGACCTGCTGTGGACACTGGGCAACTTCATTGGTCATATTCGTAGCCGTATTCCCAGGCGGAAGATGGCATCTGGTGTGGTTGCGGGGGCATGCCTCTTCCTCGGCCTCGTCCTGGGGGGCCTCCGCGCTGGGGGCCTTGTCCTCTGTAGGGGGCTGGTGTTCCTCTTTGTTCCCCATGAGGGCAGTCTCGGGCCCAGTGGTCAAGCTGGCCGCATATGAAGCATCCGGTATTGGGGTCTCCGGTATTGGGGTTTCCTCTGGTTTGACCTCTATACTGACCACGGCCGTACCCTCCTCTTGGTCTGAATGGAGGGGGACCCTGTCCCCACTGATCGTAGCTGGGAGGTGGGGGCTGCGGGGCGACCGGGGGTTGACTGACTCTTTCAGTTTGCATAGCCCGTGCTACTGCCTCTGCTATTTCCAAATGTAATCCTGACACGGCCGCCATTTGTTTAAGGGGCTTGTTTTTCTTGTTGCTGTTGACGTCATGCCTCTTCTCTGCCAGTTGGGCTTTTAGTAGCTGTCTGGTGAGAGCCTTGTCCTCGTCGGCCTCAGTTTTTTCCTGTCGCCGATATTTGATGAGACTATGTGCCACGGTGCGTCTCCAGTCTGGGTCGGTCTGGGTGTCCAGGTTAAGGACGTCTTCTAGGTTTTCTTGGACTGTTTCAGGAAGCCCACCCACCACCTGGCGGCGCCAGAGAATAAGGGTGGTGTCTGATGTGTCGTGTCTGGTCCCCATTGCTTCCATCCAGAGTTTGCTGGCCCTGTCCAGGTAGGTGTTCAAATCTTCCCCTTCTCTTAGGGTGATGGAGCCTAAAGCCCGTGGGTCTAACTGTACAGGGTAAAGAGCCCTCATGGCATCGTGCAGCGGGCCTGCACAGGTCGTCAGGGGGCTTCGGTCGGGGGAGTCTGTCAACCCTGCTGCAGTCATTATTGCGTTGCAGACATGTGCCCCTCCTTGTCGGGTGATCAGTCCCCTGTAGTCTCCGAGGCACAGTGGGTCGCCAGCTGTTAAGGTCACCAGGTTCCTGATCCAGTTATCGGCGCCTTTTGTCAGTGGGGGGAGGTTGTTAACTAGGCTGGTTAAGTCCTTCATGGTATATGGTAGGAAAAGAGTTTGCCCCTCGAGCCCCACTCGCAGTGGGCTTGAACAGGGACTTTCCACGGGGCAGGTTGCTGGGGTCAAAGGGTTTTGGCCCTGGTGCGGCTGGCGGGGTGAGAGGGCATCGCAGCGGCCAGGGATGGCGTGTCGTTTTCTTCAGGAAACAGGCCTCCGTCTATTATCCCCACGAATTTTCCTCTGGCAGGGAACCAAGCATCAGTCGGAATGGAGGTCTGTTCTTGCTCATTGTCCTGATCCTGTGGTGGAATAGATGCATTCCTCCTGGGAGGGTAGTACTCCTGGAAGGGGGAGGATAATTGGTTGTGGGGAGGGCATGTGGAAGATCAGGTCCGTCACTTAAGTGATTCTGTCTGTTGTCTTTGTATGGGCTCCTGCGGGGTGTGGATGAAATAATTGGGGGGTCAGGGTCCATAAGCGGAGGGCTGGCTGCTCCGTCTTTTTGACATGGGTGGTTCTCAGATTCGGTCTCCTCGTCTGCTCTTCTTTGTAATTCGTCCAACTGCTCAGCGTTCATTCAGCTCTCGATGAGCTTTTCCTGCTGCATCTATGATGTCACTTTCCAGGCCCACCTCTCCACTGATGATGCGGAAAACAGGGGTTTGTAGTGGTGGCTTTGAGCTGCAACAAGTGTTGTCATATAGGGGAGGGTCGGGGATGTCTGGGTACAGGCCGGTGGCGGGAGGAGGGGGTGCAGAGGGAGTGTATATCTATATAGATATATATATATATATAATTATTATTTATTATTATTATTTTAATAGTAATATCGCCAGAACAGCACACATCAGTACATCAGTATTCCAAATAGAAGGTACAGCCACAGAAGAAACCAGATCATCCAATTGTCAGCCACCCGATGTTTTCCTAGTGCTGTGACACGTTGCTGTAATGTGTGTATCTGTATGTCAAGGGTGTGTATCTCTGACTGTAAAAGTTCCCGTCGTCTCTTAGTGGAGAAAAAATAAAAATTAAACAAAATTAAATAAAATCAAAAATTCAAAACACAAGCCAATCCAATGATGTCAAACCAGTTGTAACCCGAGCTGTAATGTCCTTTGGTCTCCCCCAGGTGGCGTCCTTGTTTTATCCTAGCTGTAATACCCTTTATCAGCCCCCAGATGGCAGGCGTACACCGCTAGTTGTACTTTCTTTTATCCGCCACCAGATGGCGACCTCGCTCTATTTTTCTTATTTCCTTATTTATTCTGTCTCTGTCAGCCGGGTGACCTTCCTCTTGTTATCTCCTCCTAATTTGGTTCTCTCTCGTTTTCCACACACACTTTCATTCACACTTGTATCAGACTTAGTGCTGTGTCACCATAGTTCCTTTACATGAAGTTCATATTAGGACTACTCAGATCAGTTCCATTACCCACACGTATTAGTTACCTTAAGTTCTTTAATCAATCTCCAAAACGCTATTGTTTAGTATTTAGTAAATACCCACACATTCAGACCTCTTAAATCTTATATTTTTTATGGTCAGTTTTTTTGTCTGTCAGTCTTTTATTCTAGTCAGTCTTTTCATCTGTCAGTACTCGCGACATGTTATGGCCTTGGCGTCTTTTTAATTTGTGCCCGATTCAAGCAACGGTGTGTCTGGCTAGTTAAGCTCCTCACTCGTCAGTGCCGGTAGCCCCTTCCTCCAGGTTCACACCCTAATCCCAGATTTGGTTGCACGGATGCAATCTATTGCATGAATCGTCTGTCTTTTCTCCAATCTGAATTAGTTTTAAGGGTTGGTGCGTCACAGACTTTTTAAGTGTGGCGCCCGTCCCGCGCAGGTCCCAGACCTCGCTTTTTTATCTTGTTTCTTTTGCGCCAAGACAGGGTCCCAGACCCCACACAAGGTCCCAGACCTTTCACAAGGTCCCTGACCTTTCACAGGGTCCCAGACCTCTGTTTAGTACTTTTATTTTACATACCCTTTCATTGCTTCCATAAAACACAGAACTTTATTATTTTACCTCCTTTCTCCTCTCCGCACACTCACAATCTATATCAATGCCTATATAACTAATGCAGAATTTGTTTTAACAGGTTTCTGCTTACCTTTTAGTTTGGCGCCCGTGAGTATGTGGAGAATCGATCGGAGCGGCCTCGACCTTTGGGTCTCCGGTCTTTCTGGTCAAAAACTTCTCTTCAGGATCACGTCGGGGTCACCAATTTTGTCGTGTTCTTTTATCCTTAGGTATGAGAAGGGTCGGTCTTAGTTCAAAAGTATTTATTTAGAAGCAATGAAAAGGTACAGCATAGCTATGGGCACTCAATGCACAGCCTCAGCTTTTAGTCCGTAGCCAAGAGTCGCCCGAACGGATGACAGGTGCAATATTTATAATAGTAGGTTGAAGGCGTGGTCCCAGCATCTTGGAACTGGAATCCACCAATGATGAGGAGCCGCTCCCAGGTTCGTCACTCCTTTGATAGTAGCTGGGCAAATCTTCACATTCTGACAGTGTTAAGTTTTGTGTATTAAGAAAAGCCTTTATCCGGCTGAAGCTTTGTGAGTCTTCAGTAGTTTTGCAGACACAGTGTTTTTGTTCATTGGAGTGTGAAACATTGTGTTTTTGTTTTATCGTCTGTATGTTCTGTGTGTGTAAGCATGCGTATTTATCAGACAAGACAACGCCTTTCCTATCTGGCCTTCAGAAGCTGGGGCAGCTTCTTGATTTCTTTCTAAGGCATAGGTCACAGTGTCTTAATGAGCACAGTGCATTTATGTATGTGTGATGTTGAATAAAGCTAAAGGAATACTGTAATATATATAAAGGTTTATGTATGAGAACAAGTTTAAGTACAGTGTATTGTATGCCACGGATTACAGTCCTAACACATAACAAAACATAAATTCTTTCTGTTAAGGTACAAACATGGTGCGTGTAAAATCAATCCTTTTCGGGGCTATAGTGTCTAATTATATTATTAAAATCCTAACAGTGTTCAGCAACATTTATATTATTCATTCATATTATTTTACAGTCAGTGACTGTGTTTTTCACTGGATCCCCAGAGACAGATGTGAACAGCAGGTCTGGAACAAAGAGCCTTCAAAGGACTAATTCACAGAGTTAACTCACAGTTTCACTTTTTATCTTCATCACATCTGTTCATCAAGTGTTTAATAACAGAACGTGTTTTCACAATCATACGTTACAGCAGTGGTCACCAACCAGTGGAGAGTCTTCACTGTGGATCCCAGTAAAGCTCTGGACTCACTGGCTGAGGTGTGAGGAACATCGACCTGCAGAGCCAGGTACACACACACACACACACACACACACACACACACACACACACACACACACACACACACACACACACACACACACACACACACACACACACACACACACACACACACACACACACACATATATATATACACTACCGTTCAAAAGTTTGGGGTCACCCAGACAATTTCGTGTTTGCCATGAAAACTCACACTTTTATTTATCAAATGAGTTGCAAAATGAATAGAAAATATAGTCAAGACATTGACAAGGTTAGAAATAATGATTTTTATTTGAAATATTAATTTTGTTCTTCAAACTTTGCTTTCGTCAAAGAACGCTCCATTTGCAGCAGTTCCAGCATTGCAGACCTTTGGCATTCTAGCTGTTAATGTGTTGAGGTAATCTGTAGAAATGTCCCCCTGCTTCCTGAAGCCCCTCCACAAGTGGGATTGGCTTTGGGCACTTCCTGGTACCATACGGTCAAGCTGCTCCCCAGCAGCTCAATGGGGTTGAGATCTGGTGACTGCGCTGGCCACTCCATTACAGACAGCATACCAGCTGCCTGCTTCTTCCTAAATAGTTCTGCATAATTTGGAGGTGTGCTTGGGTCATTGTCCTGTTGTAGGAGAATTGGCTCAATCAAGCGCTGTCCACAGGGGATGGCATGGCGTTGCAAGATGGAGTGATAGCCTTCCTTATCTAAAATCCCTTTGACCTTGTACAAATCTCCCACTTTACCAGCACCACAGCAGCCCCAGACCATCACATTACCTCCACCATGCTTGACAGATGGCGTCAGGCACTCTTCAGCATCTTCTCACCTGTTCTGCGTCTCACTAATGTTCTTCTGTGTGACCAAACACCTCAAACTTTGATTCGTCTGTCCATACCACTTCAATCTTCCTCTGTCCAATGTCTGTGTTCTTTTGCCCATATCAATCTTTTCTTTTATTGGCCAGTCTCAGATATGGCTTTTCTCTTGCCACTCTGCCCAGAAGGCCAGCATCCCGAGTCGCCTCTTCACTGTAGGCACACTGGCGTTTTCTGGG
>NC_061484.1:32199835-32217335 GCF_022539355.2 Hippoglossus stenolepis
CTTTTGAATTATTTCCCAGGTTAAATTAAATATGTATCACATCTGAATATTTAATATTTTACAATGTTTACATTTTGTCACTGTATTTAGATTGAAAACATGGCCACAATATATTTATTCTTTAAGATGTTGAGAAACTACTTAAATAAAATCATATTTTGAACATTTCTTCTAACTTAATATTTAATGAAGTAATCAGAATTTTCACAAGTTCAGTTTGTATTAATTTGCTTAAAATTTATGCTGAAACCGCGAACGGTTTTACTGTTTACTTAAACTTAGGAATCAGAAACTGCTGTAAGAGCAAATACGCAGGCCGGCGACGACGAGCACTTGACCAGATCGGGGTTAAAGGCCGTTGACATTGACGAGACTTGGAAGTTGTGAGGTCGTTAACTCTTTTTAACTTAATCAGAGTTTTTTCTTTGTCTGCTGCTGCCATCCTGACAGCACCTGAGCTCCTAGCTTGTATATACCATGGCTCACGGTTTGATTCTGGGATGCTTTACATTAATATGCATCCAACAAAAGGAAACTTTATGAAATCGAAACCTAAATCAAATTAAAGTCAGATTATTATTTGTTTGTTTAAATATTTTTTCCTGTAAAGCTGATGCAAACATTACAAAATATAATTTTTTGATCTTTAAACATTTATCAAATTCGTGATAATTTAGGCTATATTTGACTCCAATGTCAAACAGGGATCAGATGGTTTAGTTTTAGGGTTAGGATTTCCATGGAGGCCAGCGCCTGCAAGCTGCAGCAAGAGAAAAACAAGTGAGCCACCAAGGGAGCTGGACGTTTGCCCATCTTTATGAGCAGCAAGATTCATAGCTCACTTTCGCGTGTGGCAGAAACAACGAGGAGAGTTTGTTAAAATTCTAGCATCTAAGTCATTACAGCTAAATGGGAAAATGCTTAAAACTCAACTGAATAAACGCTGTCAAAATTCATAACTGACTTTTTTTTCAACTCCAAACTGAAAGCAATAACGCCAGTTTAAAAAAAAAAAAAAAAAAAATTTAAGAGAAATGTATAAATTTGTGCAAATGAGAATATTAAAAGTAAAAACAGTAAAAAATAAAATCTAGTTTCAACTTGATAACCAGAGAGCCAGTGGCTGAGGGCTGAGTGACGAGGGGAGTCTCATGGCTGTGATGCTGCCGAGCAGCTGCCGGTCCTTCAGAGCGCCAACATCCTCTCCTCGATCTTCAGATTCACCTGCAGGGGGAGAAAGAAACTCATTATTCTCCACAATCAATCCACCATTTGACTGATAAACAACAGTGGCGCCTGGCGGCGCTGGATTGGGCATTTTGTACTGTGAGACGAGCCTCTTATTTCAGAAGCAAGATGCCTGCCTCTTCAGCAGCTTTGTTTAGACAGACACTCGCCTCTGACCGACTCTCACACCTGCCTCTGAGCACACAGACGACTGTACACCTGCAGCTGAAATAACACAAACCAGGCTGTCACACACGGGAAGTGCACACCTGCTGGTATTTAGACCTGATGCAACCGGGCGCAGCAACTAGTCAATGTGAAATCTGGAACCATTGGCAGGAGGGGTGAAATGTAATCATGGGAAGTGGATTGAGCCCAGCTCTCAACCTGCAATGCTTTTTTCAGACTGGTTGGACGACCCGAGGGTCTGGGCAGGCTAAAGCAGGTTACAGCAGAGTCTCAGTGGACAAGAACAGATTCAGACACGGATCATATATATGCAAAATCATCAATCAAATGTTTGCCTTCATGTTTATCTGCTTATGAGCTGAGAATTAAAGTTTGATGAACGCTTGTAATCCTCTCAGCTTTAGTTTTAAGTGGTTGTTCTTTCACAGTACTGAAGTTCACCTTGACGGAACACTTTAGGGATCTCAATGGGTTAAATGATAAAGATGAACCACATCTCTGTATCCAGGATATTTTAGCTTTATTTATGACAGTGGGAGGCGTGGGGACGCTTCATCTTATTTACAGCCTGTATCCTCAACATATGATTCAACACCAGACGCATGCTATCCAGATGGTGAAAACAGCACGACCTCTCCACGTAAATGTAACCGGCTCAGACTCTCACCTTCCAAGGATCTCCATCTCTTTGCTCTTTCCGCTATGTAATGAGTGCAGGAGGTGGCAGACTCAGCAGCTTCTGCTGCAGGGGGAACTCTCTCCGAGCCGCCCAGACGCCGCGGTCGCCAGACGCCTCCGGAGCAGGACCTGCAACCTGGGGAGGCTGACCAGACTTGAACCGACCTGGCAGGGAAAGCCTGCCAGAACCACAACAGAAATTCCGCCAGCCAGGAGGACTGAGCTGGTTCAACTGATCCCAATCTCACACGTGCATCTAATAATGAACGCCATCAAGTTTAGTCTCGCCTCTGAAGTCGCCAGTTTTCTTCCTCCCTGGCCAGACTCCACGATCTCCACTGCTCTCCTACACAATAAGAGAAGAGTTACTGCTGAGCACAACCTGTATCTGGTCTGATTTCAACAGCATTCTGGCTGAGACGCTGCCTCTGTGAGCCGACGCTTCATGGATCCAACGTTTCTGAACTTCTTCAGACAGGTTTGTGTCGACAATGGTCTGGAATGAAATGACGTTAACATTAATCTTGACTAACACTTCACCTCCTTTTAGCTGAGGTTGATAGACCAGAGGGCCAATGGGTCCCAGATAAACCATTTGAGATTTAAGTTCTCACCACAGATTCATCTGAATATTGCGTGTTTATGAAAGTAAAACTTATGAGCTGCATTCAGCAGTTTAAGGTTGATCGTGATGGTGAGATATTCACCTGCAGATGTCCAGAGCTTCTGGCGTCTCCGACACCGCTGACACTTTCCTGGCACAGAACTGAAACCGCAGGAGGCCGAGATCCCTGGCCGGGCAGACGCCTGAGGACAGATGGGTGACCTGGCAGCTTAGGTTCATCTTGTTCATCTTCATCTGTCCTGATGTGACCTCGTCCGTGTGGTTGTGTCACTGTGGAGTCTGTCCTGGGTACGATGGTCAAGGAAGCTCCTGTCGGCTGTAGGGAGGGAAGGCAAGAGCTGTGGGCGGCAGCGAGGCCGGGCTCTGCAGCCTGGGCAGGATCCGGTCCGGCCAGATCCAGAGCGTTGGCGGTCTGCAAAATCAACACCACAGCACGGTGAGATGTATGAGGCGCACGCTCACCTGAACCATGATCACCTTCTGATTAGTGACTTTGATCTTAGACTTCAGCTGAGCTGAATAACTGAGGTCGGACGCTCCTACTAAATGAGGCAGAGCGAGACCCGGCCAGCAATGCCATTCGAGACGGTGTAGAGGACGCCTGAGCTTTACTGTCCAGCTGGTCCATCTCATCGAGAACAAGAAGCCTGACGACAAAAGAAAGATGGAGCCAGAGTCTGTGATGAGACCCAGTGAAGACACCGACGCCGTAGCGATGAGAAGCACGAGCAAAGCCTCAACTCACTTACAGCGATAAACTAATCAGATAATCAAAATTATAACTGTGTTAAATCGTGATTCTCCTATTTCCTCAACGCGAGACAAACAACCACACAGAACAGGAGGAAACTTTAAAGACCAGTTCAGGGTACACATCATTCCAGTTAAAGTACTAAGATACTTCCATACAGTGGGGCCCTGGGCCGCCAGGGAGTCAGTTGAGTGTCGCTCTGCCCGCCGGAAGCTTTCAGTTTGTCGGCCAGCAGGGAAGATGGCTAAACTCAGACTACAGTTCATCACCTGCTGCTTCACTGGGACGACAACTCGGCCTGGAAAGAGAAAATCCTGGGCTATCATCCAGCTGAACCTGCCTCATTGTTCACTCCTCTTCACCCTGAGATGTTTCGCTCTCTCTTCAGTTTGGTCCTTGTGCATAAACCTCATCAACACAACCTTCATAATCTCTCACATGCGCTCCAGAAAATGTCAACTGACCTTACAGCTCCTCCGGGAGAATCTCCTCAGGTCAGTGCAGCTCTGGCCCATTTATTCATTTCTGTTACTTTGTAATTCTGGGTGAGTTTGCCGACACAGCTATGAAGTACCTTTCATCTTGCAGGCTGCTGAGATAGGCCTTAAGCGGGTGCCTGAGCTCCAGAGATGTAGAGGCTGCCGGGAGATTTGCAGCCTCCAGCAGAATTCACGGATGGGATTGGCCCGACTTGGGACAGAGGCGCTGGGGATGGCGGTGTGGGGCGCCTGCTTCACGCTCTGAAACCTCGACTTTGGAGTGAGAAAACAGGAAGGTTAATTATGTTACATGGCAGAATCAACTAGTTCTACACAAACTCCATCTCATTTTAATCAAAGCATCATGGACAGATTAATAAGGTTTAGTCCAACAGCAGCTAAAACCTGCAAATATTCAATAACTCTAGTTTTACTCTCTCGAGGCGGAAAAGGACGCTTCTAACAAATGGATCAAAAAGAAAATTCAAGATAATTTGAAGTTTTCTGATCCACTGTCTGAAAACCCCAAAATAAACCATTTATGATAATAAACATAACCTCCTGCCTTAAAAGCAGGAATTTGTTCAAATATGACAAATCTGATATTTATTTAAAAGATAAATTTCTACTAAGTTTAGACAGAAATGTAATCTTCTAACCACTGATACAACATTTAAGTCAAACTTAACTACAAATACCAAGACCTCTGGTTCCACGCCATATGAATATTTTCGGTGACTCAAACCCAAAAGATTTTGGGCAACAACCAAATATGTAAATAATTTATTTTCAGCAAACAGTCAACAACTGCGGCTTCTTTGTTTTGAACTCTATTTTGGCAAGGGACTTCCAGCGGGCGCTTTCCGTCGTCTTCTGGCGATGGCGACAGCGGGAGAGAGCGCGCCTATGAGGACGTGGACTAAACACGCAGCTGCACTGAAGCAGTTCTCAGCCAGCCTTCCAGTTTTCGGGTGAGGCCAGGAGGGCTCACTCTGCTTTGGGGGAACCCGTGCAGAGTTTTACTCCAGGTTACAGCCGTTGTCGTCGCTCAGAACTAAAAGAGAGAAAACTAAACTTTCCAGAGAAACGTGAGGGAACTGAAGTTGCATTACGCTGCAATTCTAACCCCAGTTTGATTCTAAAGTGAGATTCTACCAGTTTGACACACGAGGTTAAAGGTTCTGAGCTTGAGACTTAAAATAGGTCTAAAGTGAAAGAAAGAACCAAAGAGAAAATACACATCACATGGGGCAGGATCTACGAGTCGTACCTGTGCGCTTTCGCTGCTGAGGAAGCCGTGGCTGGCACTGGGAGAGAGGCGGCCGGCCACTGGGACGCCCTGGGACAGCGGTCCAATCTGGAGCTGGTGGGGTGGCGAGGGGCTGAGATCCAGGTTTGGTTGGAGAGGAGCCTGAGATCAGGGAGGCGTCTTGGAGATTGGAGGAGACTTCCTGGGGATTTGCGCCGGGGGAATTGCATAGCGTGGGCTGAGTTTCGGCCCAGAGCGTGTCGTATTTTATGTCAATCTGAAACGTAAGACAGAGAAAAAATTGCCTGATCCCAAACTGTGACTGAAACAGAGACCACCTGAAATACATAAATCTGCCTGTATGTTCACTGAGGCCTCATTTAGCAGTTTCTGTTTATAAGACTTTATCGATCCTCAGGGTAAAAATTTAGGGCCATATTGATTTTGCCTCATTATTCCTGCAGCCACATTAAAAATATATAAAAGACTTGAAAACACAGCCCAGTTCCTTAACTGAATATAAACAAGACTTTTCAAATCATGTTTACATTGGGCAAAAATGAATGTCATTAACTTGCAAATATCAGTGCCTGAACAATTTCTGGGACTAAACCCACCTGGTCCATCTTAATCTAATCCTCCGATTTACTTCTCGTTAGTTGTTAATTTGTGTGTGAAATGTTTTACTCCTAGAGACAAAGTCTTCAAATGTCTCTTTACGGCTGTTTAATGCTCCCAAGGTTCATTCTAATATAGGTATGGGGGAAGAATTCACTATATGTGATAAAGATAGAACTCCTGCTCACGCTAGTATTTATTACTGCTTGTATGACATTTCTACTTAATGAAGTAATTTCGCCTCCTTAAAAACGCAGCAGCTAAAAATATGAACGAGTAATATATCTCAATGTGTTTTGGTGAATTGTGTACATGTTAATCTTTTTACCTTTCATGGTCTCGTGTCTCACTCTGAGCTTTTGCTCATAAACACTTAACCACCTTGTGGATCGAGCAAAGTTTATTCACCGATTTTTGCTGTATGTTCGCACTCTAACCATCTATTTACTGGGTTATGCATTGATTATTCTTACCGTGGATTTCTTCTCTCGTATTCTTTGTTCCACTGGTGTTTATACGTCACAGAGAAAAACCTCAACAATCCCTCCAGTGAAATCATTGATCTAGAAAACGTGTTTATTACGGTGTACTAATAATCACAATCCGGAGCATAATCTGTGATTGTGAGCTGCCCACATGAGGGAATCATCTGTAGTGCATTGTGGGATATGTATAAGGAATAGAGACTGGAAGTAAATAGATTAAGTGAAAGTAGTGGGGAAAATCTAGTAAATGAACGAGTGTTTCAAATAATTCAAAGTAAATGAAAACTCAAATGATGAAAATGGCTGTTCTGCAAGGTTCATTGCCGCCCCTTTACCGGACTGGAGTGTGAGGCCAACGAGAGAAACACACCAGGAAACTTAACTATGTGAAATCGTTTTGTTTTTGAATGTAAAGTTAATGGTGCATCTTTATCATTTTATCGAATAGATTGAACTGTGAATACGAGTCACAGCGGAGGGGGGAGGGGGTAATGGCTTTCACAAACAGCGCTGTAAAAACAGCAAAGAACTTAACATGTGAGCTGAACATCAGAGACATGGGAGGAGACAAGGAGACAAACACCGAGAGGAGACAAGAGATAAACACTGAGAGGAGACAACAATGAGAGGAGACAAGGAGACAATGAGAGGAGACAAACACTGAGAGGAGACAAGGTGACAAAACTAGGAGAGACAAGAGACAACACTGAGAGGAGACAAACACTGAGAGGAGACAAGAAGATCAACACTTCACGAGGAGACAACACTGAGAGGACAAGGAGACCAACACTTACTTAGAGGAGACAAACACTGAGAGGAGCTAAGGAGACTAACACTTACCGTGAGGCAGACAAACAGACAAACACTGAGAGGAGACAAGCATCTAACTTCTTGTCTGTGAGGAGACAAACACTGAGAGAGACAATAGACCAACTTTACTGTGAGGAGACAAACAATTGTAGGAGGAGACAAGGAGACTAACTCTTACTGTGAGGAGACAAGGAGACCAACACTTACTGCAGGAGACAGCAGGAGACCAACTCTGAGTCCTCTTCAGGCTCGAGGGGAAACGTCGCGTCCTGATATAAAGTGAAAACCTCTCGGATCGGTAACGCGTCTGGGTAGCCTGAAGACAAACTGGCGCCAAATCCTCCTCATCCGGCAGCTGCTCCCAACCTATGCCTGATTAGTCCGTGCAGGAGCGTCACCGATGCTCATTGGCTCAGCTCACGGATGCTACGTCATGTGTCGCCAGACCGCTGGAATATGTGGCGGGAATTTGAACAGACAACTGTTTTGGCGGAGCAGAATTTTCCGGGAAATACCTGATCGTGATGTGAATGTATGACGACTTTACTTCAGCGGTTTGATTGTATTTATATTTCTGATTAAAGTATACTTCAGAGGGAAAATACTTTACATTTTACTTCATTCCATTTGTTAAAATACACCATGATGGTTTCTGTACTTCTCCTCATCATAACTCTGAGCAGGAGCTGCTGTCCTGTCTCCCTCTGCCCGGTGCGCGCACTGTCCGGCTATGCTGTATTTTGAATTATACTTTTTATTGATACATTTTATTGTTATGTTCGAATTCTATTTATTTATACATTTATTTATATATTTGTATCTTGTATTTATTTAATATATATTTAACTGAATTTATTTATTTATTTAGTTAATTATTTTATTTTTGTATTTATCTCATGAACCTGCATGGATATGTGTTTAAAATAAAACTGTCAACTTTAGTCAACCAAAGTCAGCTACGGGTCAAAGCTCTTAGATTAGAAAATGTACCAAGAGGACAAATCACACATTGCCTCTCAAAATTAATAATAAAGCACACAGCCAACAGATGAACCTTTAAGTTCTATTTAGACAATTTAACTGCAGTAATAATAAAAGTATCTTTACTGCTGTACCATGTCCCTGCATGGCTGATTCAGAGTCACATGGGAGTGCTGCAAGCTAGCTAAGTTACACTTCTAATCAGTCGGAGTTTGTTTCCAAAGACAGAAAGAGGCTATGATAAAGACATAACCCATTGAAGACCTGCTGATAAAGTGCAGGACTCAGATGGATAATCTCGCAAAGGTCCAGAGTTGGCTTTGTCGACTTTGTGTTCACATGTCTTCTACAAATATAGCAGCAGTCCTTTGCAGGACCTCTCAAGTGTTGATTCTATGTCACCCCCAGAATGCAATGCTGTTTGCAGTATATTGCTATGTTCAGTAACATTTCCAGAATGCATTGTTTTCTGTTGGCATGCAAAGGTTTTAATGGAAACAGAATGTAACTGTCAGAATGTGGATGTTTTCACAGCAGTAGGTCTCATTAGTTCCCCCCTAATCCAAAGAAGTAGAGAATTATCACATATTCTGCTGTAATGTGCACGACTGGCAGATATGAGGCAGAAACCCAGCAGCAACACGCACAGTATTGTAATCAGACAAGAACACTTTGATGAACGTTATGGAAACTGAAATTAATCACAGGCCTTTTTTACATTTTGGTTTTAATCCGATCAATTATTGAGAGTTCAGATATGAGTTAATACTTTGATTCTGTGTCTTAAGACAACATTTGATGACTGAAAACCTTAATTCATCAAAGTGTCCCCGGGTTTGATTTATATGAAAAGGTCCATGTAAAATGTACTGTACTTGTGTTAACAACAAACGGTTCAATGAACTGTGGCTTCAACATTTTAATATCAGAGGTTCAGTAAAGACTTAATCACGATATCTAATAAGTATACTTTAAAGTGTTAACAGCAGAACATTGGTTATCGAAGTTATTTCATTTCATCATCAACTTCATTCATGCCGGATTTTTTACAGGAGAATCCCACTTTACACTCTTTTCTCTGAGCCACACACACACACACGCATGCCACGCACACACACGCACACACACACGCACACACGCACGCACGCACGCACACACTACTTACACACACGCACACACACACACACACACACACGCACGCACGGCATGCACACACACACACACACACACACACACACACACACAGAGTCACGTGGATTTCCAGTAATTGCAGATGGAGGAGGAGAAGCAGTAAAAAGTGAAAGTGCCCAGACTTGTTCTAACTTCAAGGAGCAGACGGAGGAGACGTGAAGTCTGAGGCTGGTAGGAGAGTGTTCAGCAACATTTATATTATTCATTCATATTATTTTACTGTCACTGACTCTGAGTCAGTTTTCTACCGTGGGACTTTAGAGAGAAGAAGATTCAGGATGAACTTCGTCAGTCAATCAACAGTCGACTAACACTGGTGATTGGCTGAGTCCAACACATTAAAACCTAACTGTCTCAGGTTACGTGAACAGGGACACAGTGTAGAGGTTGACTCTACAGATTTGAAGAAACACTGAGTTTGATGTACCTGGCTTCATTGTGTGTGTTTGAGCTCACAGTGTTTTTCCTCCTGTGACTGAAGATGAGTGTTTATGAGGAGGAAGAGGAGATTACAGAGTCTCCAGGGTTCAGCTGTGTGTCTCTGAAGAGTGACTGGTCCATGGGATCTCTCCACTCTTCATAATGAACCTGGACCCTCACACAAAGTAAGAGACCTGCTCCAAAACATGTGAACCTCCAAACTGAATCTCAGAGAATGAAAACTATGAATGATGTTCTGAATAAAAACATGTTTGTGTTTTGCAGAGGTTGTGACCACAGACTGAGAGCAGAGTCTCCAGGGTCCAGTTGTGTGTCTCTGAAGAGTGACCGTCCAAAGGACTTCTCCACCTTCAGTAATGAACCTGACTTTCACACACAGAGGTAAGAGACTGTTTCACTGTGACCTGCTCTGAAGAGGATTTAGCTTCTCTAGTGCTCCCCTGGCATTAGACAGCCTTCATTGAAGGTGACGAATCTTCAGAATCACTCAAAGAGCTCAGACTCCACCAAGAACCAACACGCCCTGGTGAAACCACTGAGATTCACTAGAGACTCATTTTGATTTGGATCTGCACCAAATTCCACACACTGGTGGAACATCAGTCCTCTCTGAACATGTCTGTGTAAGAGGAACCCCCCCGATCTGGTTCATAGACCACAACCTTCCACTAAGTTTATCGGCACCTGTCGTTTTTTATAATCCCACCAACGAACCAACCAACACACAAACATACTCAGAAAACAAACCTCCTTGACAGAAGTAATGACAACCTGTGACTGGGACATGGAGTTATCAGGAAATGTCTTCACAGGGAGAGGAAGAGGAGCTATGTTTCTGAGGAGGAGCAGTCATTCTGCTGTGCTTGTCAGGACGTCCTGAAGGATCCAGTTCTGACCAGCTGTGGACACTGGTTCTGGGTGACAGTGCATCACCTCATACTGACCAGTCTGGCTCTTCAGTGAGACTTCCTCTTGTCCCAGTGTGGACAAAGATCCAGAACAGGAGCTGGAGCCTGGGAGCAGCCGGCTGAGCAGCATCAGAGCATGTGTCTGCTGATGTCTTCACTTGACAACAGCACATGTGGTTTTATTTTGTTCCTTCATAGTATCAACATTTAACATCGTTATAAAGTACAAAGTTAAAAGCTTTTATTTTCTGTAGTTTTTCTGTATCTAGATGAAAAATAATCAGCAGATTCTCGACTTCTGTCTCTGAGCATTGTTTCTGTCTTTCAGCAGATCGTGGTCTGCAGGGAGGTTTAGATGAACATGTTTGGGTGGGGAGGAGATGTGAATATGTGACTGAAGGAAGTGATGAAATGTAAGTAGAACCTCTCAACAGATCTACACTGAGCTCTACATCACTAGAGGGACAGAGTGAAGAGGCACACTCAACATGAGGTGAGGCAGCTGAGACGGCTTCAAGATGAAGAGCCCCACGACACTCCCACCGCGCCACCACATCTTTAAAGCCTCAACTGACCAGCAGAGCAGCATCAGAGTCGTCCTGACCAACGGCGTCGGCTGGCGTTGGAAACCTTCTCAGGCAGAAGTTCACTCTACTGCAGGTTTAGAAAACCAAGATGTGGGTCTGCTGATTGCGCTTCGCTCAGGGAGCTGAACCCTGGGTGAAGGACCAGCAGCACAGTCTTCCACGCTGCTCCGTGTTTTCCATCCAGCTGCCAGGAAGCTCACGCAGAGACGCTCGCTGTCTGTAAACCTTTGTTCATCTTGACGGCCTGATGAGCAAGCAGACCTTCTCTGGTCTCCAACCAGGGAGCTTGTGTCTGATGTCACACAGAGGTCATCAGTCAACGTGCTGCTGAGCAAACCTCATCCAGGGAACCTGCTTCTCGGCTCTCGCCTCCGGCTGTCCTGACCTGCGGGCCGCAATCAGATCCTCCTCCTACATGTGTCGACAGGGCTACAGGGTACGAGGCTTCACTGACGCCTGTGAAGGAGGAGTACTTGTGAGGAGATTGTTGATGAAGAGCCAGCAGCAGAATCATCTCATACATCAAGACGTCCAGGGAGCCTACATCATGTGTCAAATCCCAGTTCCTCTGCTGATCAGTGCTACAGTTCCAAGCACATGTTGACCACAGACCAGAGAGGGAGCTGCCCAAGACCCTGATCACCTGTACTACACTTCCTGCTGGTTCAGACAAAGAGGTTAACAAACAAGTACGGGTGAGGGGACATGAGACACTCCACAGCAGCTGACGGAGCTGACAGGGACGCTCTTCTGAAGCTGGGAGGCTGGCGCTAAACATCTGGAGGAAGGAAACATCATGTTTACCAAGAAGTACCTGGAGCGATGGTTCAATGTCACAGAGGCTCTGTACTCAGGAGTTTGTACTGAGATCTTCAGAAGAGAGTGTGATCTTCCAGAAATCAGTCTACTGCTTTATTCATCTGAGCGTTCAGGAGTTTCTGGTTGCAGTCTACATGTTCCACTGTTGCACCAAGAGGAACACAGAAGAATTCCAACAACTTCTTGGGAATACATGGGGACACAGATGTACCTTTCCTGGATGACCTCCTGAAGAGAACCATGGAGAAATCACCAGTACAAATGGTCATCTGACCTGTTTGTCGCTCTTCACGGCCTCAGTCTGGAGTCCAACCAGAGAGTCTTAGGCTTGCTGTGGTCGACAGGAACAACTAGACATCAACTAGAGAGTCTCAGAGGCCTGCTGGGTCGGACAGGGAATAATCCAGAGATCATCCAGGAGAGCTCCAGAGGCCTGGGTTTGACAGGGAACAACCCAGAGATCATCCAGAGAGTCTTAGGAGGCCTGTCATCGGACAGAGAACAATCCAAAGATCATCCAGAGAATCATCAACAACCTGAAGGAAGGAGGATGGAGAGGGTGACATTTCCTCCTGGATAGAAGTATCAACATCTTCCACTGTCTGACTGAGATGAACGACCACTCAGTTCTCAGCAGATGCACAGTTCCTGACGTCAGGAGAATGACTGTGAGGAGAAACCTCTGAGATCCACTGCCTGGCCTGGCCTACATGTGTTGCAGATGTTGGGAGGAGGTTCTGATGAGTTGGACTCAAGAAGTTCAACACACATCAGACCAGGGCTGATTTGTGGAGACTGATCCCAGCTGTGAGGAACTGCAGGAAGGCTCTGGTGAGTCCAGACATGATCAATAACATGTTCAATCAGTGAGATGAGTCGCTCTTCAAATCCACCCAGTGTTAAAATGGTTCTCATTGTTTGGGGGCAGTATGGTGTTGCAGTGGCTGACACTGTTAGTGAGCCTTTCTGTGAGGAGGAGGTTCTCCTGGTGTCTGCAGGGTTTTCTCTCTGGTTCTCCAGGGCTTCCTTCCACAAAACCTACAGACATCTGTGTGTGTGTGTGTGTGTGTGTGTGTGTGTGTGTGTGTGTGTGTGTGTGTGTGTGTGTGTGTGTGTGTGTGTGTGTGTGTGTGTGTGTGTGTGTGTGTGTGTGTTGTTATTATTATTATATATATATATTCTCATTGTTCTCATGTATGTATGAGAACAACTAGATCAGATGTAGAGTGAAATCCAATGTGATCACTGTGCTGGAGTTTGAGGGTTCAGACATACGACCATGTGGGTGCAAGGGAGATTATTGTATATACTCTTTTGTGTGTATATATATATATATATATATGTATATATATATATATATACATATATATATATATATGAGCAAACAGCTTTCAGTACAGTGTGAGCAGACGATCACTGAATCAGTGTTTTGATGAGAATCACTGACGGGTTCCTTGAAACTGAAGAAGCAGGAAATATAGTTTCTTCTTCTTTCTGGTCAAACTGGAATTCCCACCCTGCGTTGTACGCCACCACTAACCAGTGCAGTGTCCGTCCTCCAGGTTCCTGACATGTGGACTTGCACACATGAGGTCACTGTAACTGACCTTGACCACTGAAATCTAATCAGTTTCTCTTGACAAAATGTAAGAAATCCCCTAAATACAGACTTGAGACATCATGTTCAAGAGGCCACAGAACAGCTCCCTGACCTTGACCTTGACCTTGACCACCTGAATCTAATAGGAGTTCCTCTGTTAGTCTGAATGAACGCTTGACCAAATCTGAAAGTATTCTTGAGGAGTTTTAAACAAAAAAAAAGGGGGATTTACCAGGTGAGGGTCACATGATCACGTTTTGTATGAATGTTGTGTTTCTGATTTAATTCTCTACAGATTGAGGGTTTTCTTAATTACAGACTCGTGTAGTTGTTTCCTCTCAGAGACTCACTGGGAAGTCGTGGGCCTCAGCTCTGCCGACCTCACATCTTGAGAGAACTGGATCTGAGCTGCAACAACCTGCAGGATTCAGGAGTGAAGCTGCTGTGTTCTGGACTGGAGAGTCCAAACTGCCGACTGGAGACTCTGAGGTCCTTAAATCCTTCACTTTTCAGACTTTCTTTCTTATTGGGTCATTATTTAAATTGTTCAGTTCTGCTCTGGCTCACTGTCCCTCAGTCATCTGTCCCTCACCCAGTCTGGGTCAGTCACGGCCCTCCACCTCATCAACTCCATTCACCTGCACTCACCTGCTCCTGATCACTATGAAAGTGTCAGTGTGAAAATAACATGTGGACTGAGGCTTGTGCACCGTCCCTCCTCAGGTTTTCAAAATAAGACACGTTCTATTGAAACACGTTGACAGTTGATAAGTATAGAAACAAACAGAAAGTGACTGTCAGAGCTAATCTTACTTAAACAGTGTTTAATTACACACAAAACCTAAGCCCAGTGACTTCAAACACACAGAGAAGAAGGAGAAGGAATGAAATAAATGGTCCAACATACTGATCTGATATTTATCTTCACACAGGTCACAGACTGACTGAGGTCAGCAGCATGTTGAGAGTCTGTGTTGACATGATGACGATCCACAACAGGAGGACAGCATTCCCAATATTCACATTTCTTTATCCAGGTTGAAGAATGCTGTCTGTCAGAGATCATCTGTTCTTTCCTGGTCAGCTCTGAGGTCAAACTCCTCTCATCTGAGAGAACTGGATCTGAGCTTCAAATAACCCGGTATGGGACTCAGGAGTGAAGGAGCTGTGTGGTTTTCTACAGAGTCCAAATCCTGTCGCACTGGAGACTTGAGGTCAGTTCACTGGACTGACTTTTGTAGATCTCATGTCTAGAAAACAGCATTTATACACAATTTATCTAATTTAATTCACTTAACATACCTCTTCACATAACTTGAATCCATTCATTAATTGGTCTTGTGACATTTTTAAATATTCACATTTGTTAAAACACTGAGTTTAGTTCTGGATTTCCTAAACTGATCTGCAGAGCAGAGACCGTCCAACACCACGGAAAATTGGGAATCAGACCTGCTTTTAGTCCAACATGTCTGATTTCATATTATCTTCCATGTTAAGTGAGTCTGTGTGATATGAATATGTGTCTGTTATTTTCACACATGAACTCAGTTTAATTTACAGTGAAGTTTTTATTCTTTATCCAGGTTGTGGGGACTGCTGTCTGTCAGAGATCAGCTGTTCTTCTGGCTTCAGCTCTGAGGTCAAAACCTCTCATCTGAGAGAACTGAATCTGAGGACAACGACCTGCAGGACTCAGGAGTGAAGGAGCTGCTTGATCTAAAGTGCAGAGTCCAACCTGTCACTGGAGACTGGAGGTCAGTAGATGGTTGGAGCGTCCACGCTGCTTTCACATATGTTACTAAATACAGCTTGCATCGTGATCCAGAGTCTAAAGCAGCCAAGCAGGATTTGTACATTGTAAGGCCTCCCAGGTTTAGTTTTTTCAGTCCTACGAAGCCTGGGTCTTGTTTTAATGAGGTAAATCACCATGGTAACTTCTGATGAACGGCTAACCTGCCCGAGGTTGAGATCAAACCCAGATTGAAGCTCCACTGACCACAGTGACTTCCACTGCTGTGTGGTGCACACCTCCTTAAAGGGACGGATAAGGAAGTTAAATCAACGCCTGGCTGGCTTAGGTTGATCTCAACCTACCCAGAAATATCTCTCCTAATCTTCCATCCCATCTCTGTCACTAAAACACCAGATGACACCTAGTCAGCTTCCCTGCAAGATAGGTCCATGTGTTTCTACTGAGGAGTGATGTCGAGGTGGGTCTACCACAGTGTCCCCAGAGACAGTGAGACAGTGTGTGTCCTCAGAGACAGTGAGTGTCCTCAGAGACAGTGAGACAGTGTGTGTCCTCTGAGACAGTGTGGGTCTCAGAGACAGTGAGACAGTGTGCGCCCCTGAGACAGTGAGACAGTGAGTGTCCAGAGACTGTGAGACAGGTGTGTCCTCAGAGACAGTGTGTGTCCTCAGAGACAGTGTGGTCTCAGAGACAGTGTGGGTCTCAGAGACAGTGAGACAGGCAGGGGTCTCAGAGACAGTGTGTGTCTCAGAGTTGCGAGACAGTGTGTGTCCTCAGAGTCAGTGAGACAGTGTCTCAGAGACAGGTGCACCTCAGAGACAGTGAGACAGTGTGTGTCTCAGACAGTGAGACAGTGTGTCCTCAAAGTCAGGGTGTGTGTCTCAGAGTCAGTGAGGATAGGTTTGAAGTCTCACAGTCAGTGAGACAGTGTGTGTCTCAGTCAGTGTGTGCGCTCATAGAGCAGTAGAGCAGTGTGTGGCCCTCAGAGCTGTGTGTCTTAGAGCTGTGTGAGACAGTGTGTGTCTCAGAGCTGGTGAGACAGTTTGTGCTCCAGCTGGGTGAGACAGTGTGTGGCCCTCAGAGCTGCGTGTGCATCTCAGAGAGCAGGAGAGATAGTGTGTGGTCTCAGAGACAGTGAGTCAGTGTGCGCCCTCAGAGATAGTGAGACAGTGTGTGTCTCTCAGAGACAGTGAGCTGCAAAGGCCCTCAGAGATACAGTGAGACAGCAGTGTGTCCTCAGAGTCAGTAAGCCCTCAGAGACAGTGAGACAGTGAGTGTCCCTAGAGAGCAGTGAGACAGTGAGGTCCTCAGAGTCAGTGAGAGCAGTGTGTCCTCAGAGACAGTGAGTGTCTCAGAGACAGTGAGACAGTGTGTGTCCTCAGAGACAGTGAGGTCAGTGTAAAGCCCTCAGAGAGACAGTGAGACAGTGTGTCCTCAGAGCTGTGTGGGGTCTCAGAGCTGTGTGTGTCCTCAGAGACAGTGAGGCCCCAGAGTCAGTGAGACAGTGTGTGGGTCTCTCAGAGACAGTGTGTGTCTCAGAGACAGTGAGACAGTGTGTGTTCTCAGAGTCAGTGAGACAGTGTGTGTCTCAGAGACAGGGAGACAGTGTGTGTCTCACAGTCAGTGAGATATGGAAGATCTTTAGAGACAGTGAGAGCAGTGTGTGTCCTCAGAGACAGTGAGACAGTGAGTGTCTCAGAGTCAGTGAGACAGTGTGTGTCCTCAGAGACAGTGAGACAGTGAGTAAGTCCTTGCAGTCAGGGGTGAGACAGTCTGCGCCCTCAGAGACAGTGAGAGCAGTGGTTCAGAGTCAGTGTGTGTCTTCAGAGCTGGGTGAGACAGTGTGTGTGTCTCGTCAGTGAGAGCAGTGTGTGTCTCAGAGATAGTGAGGTCCTCAGAGACAGTGAGTCAGTGTGTGGGTCTCTCAGAGACAGTGGAGACAGTGTGTCTCAGAGACAGTGTGTGTCTCAGAGACAGGGAGTGTCCTGTGAGACAGTGAGTCAGTGTGTGTCCCTTGTGAGACAGTGAGAATGTGTGTGTCTCAGAGAGACAGTGTGTGTCCCTTGTGAGACAGTGAGACAGTGTGTGTCCGCAGTCAGTGAGACAGTG
>NC_061484.1:32221866-32227261 GCF_022539355.2 Hippoglossus stenolepis
GTGTCCTCAGAGACAGTGAGACGCAGTGTGTCCTCAGAGACAGTGAGACAGTGGTGTCCTCAGAGACAGTGTGTGTCCTCTGAGACAGTGTGTGTCCTCAGAGACAGTGAGACAGTGGGGCAACTCAGAGACAGTGAGACAGTGTGTCCTTTGTGAGTCATGAGACAGTTGTCCTCAGAGACAGGAGGTCTCAGAGACAGTGAGACAGTGTGTGTCCTCAGAGTCATGGAGACAGTGTGTGTCCTCAGAGACAGTGTGTGTGTGTGTCCTCAGAGACAGTGAGTGTCCTCAGAGACAGTGAGTGTCCTCAGAGACAGTGAGACAGTGTGTGTCCTCAGAGACAGTGTGTGTCCAGACAGTGAGACAGTGTGTGTCAAGCATCCTGGGATTCAAACGCTTCTCATCAAGAATCTTCTTCTCGTCCACTCGCCTTGTTAGTAAACAACAGATTCAGATCTCGTGGCTCCTCGAGTTATTTATCTCGTCTAATGCTATTATGTCGTGGTCACGTAATATATTTTACCAAATGCCACCAGGGGCGCTGTAACTGACACAAGCTGGACCAGCTGACAGCCTCACACGAGGAACAGAGACGGTAAGTCGCTCTTCATCTGATCTGGAGACAGTTTGTTCTCTCACTCATCAGTGAAGAACTGATCAGGTGGATCTTTGTCACAGCTCTGAGATCAGTGACCAGCTCTCATCACCATGGTAACCAGGAGCTCTTTATACAGAGCAGAACTCTGCTGAGTGTCCATCTGTCTCATCTGGTCCCAGCTTGTCAGAAGTAGATGTTCATCAACACACAGTGAAACATGTTCACCTGTAACAGCAGTAAATCCACCTCTCAGGTGTCCACTCTGCACTTTGACATGGTGAGGAAACACACTTAGGCTCTTAGCGTGTTCATTCCAACACGTGAACATGAAGCAGAGAGGAAGTTGCCCATTCCTCTGAACAGGACTGGAAGTCCCTGCTGCTCTTTCTACTGGATGTGTTGGTATCACTGACTCACAGCTGATGAAGTGAGTCTCTGTAACACTGATGTCTTCTTCTCTCAACAGATGGGGGTGGAGATCTTTGTGGGAGCAGAGGTGAAGAGGGACAGTGTGTGTGGACGGAGGCTGAGCTGTGTCCTGAGGATCCAGAGGCTGAAGCAGCAGCAGCCAGGTAGTCTCCAATCTGCCACAACCCTAATCTGCATGTGTTTGTGAGATGAAGCTGAGCACCTGAGAAAACACGGGAGAACATGCAGACCACACAGGAAGACCCCATCTGAACCGGATTCAAACCAGCAACCTTCTCTCTCCGATTGTGTTTATTCACATGAAGAATGTGTTTATTGAAATGACACAAGCAGAATATATAAATCCTCTATAAAGAGTCACATACAGTGTATTTAAGTTTGTCTTTATTATTGTCCCCTTTGTCCTCAGTATGTCTCCATGTGTGTAGAACCACATTCTGGTGTATATGTTTGTTTATGATCTTAAAGTTCCTGGGATTCACGTCACAAATTGATTTAGTCTACACAAAAGTTAAACATTGAAATCACTTTGAGTTTAAAATCAGAGCTTTGTCTTTGACACAAAAAAGATCAAACTCTGGACTCTAAAAATGGGACATTTTCATTTCTGCATCAGCTGCAGAGCGGTGGTGGCTTCTTCTACTTTTGACCCACAGGTGGCGCTGTAGTATAACAGCAGCACATCCTAGCCGCCTTCTTTATATTCAGTCTATGAGTCAAACACATGGATCATTTCCTCTGTGACAAACCAGATGTAACGAGAAGAAAACATCTCAGAGAGAAAAGTCCTGTTTCTACTTGTCTCTGCTTTAATGCTCAATAAACATCCTTCCACCGACTTCACTGGAATCATGACTCTGCTTTTCTTCCTCTTGCAAACAAACAGGTGGAAACACTTCATGTCCTTGGTGCAGGTAGAAGAACAAAATCACCAGTTTGACATAATGGAAACAACCAGAAGAAAAGTGAATGAGACATTTACAGTATGAAGAAGAGTCGATGAAGAGCAGAGCATCTTTAAGTCTCTGAGGAAACTGTTTCATAAACATTTGACCATATTAATAGAAAACTGACTCCGAGGACGTTTTATAAGCAAACGTAGATGAAGATTCTTGCTGTACGTTCCCGACACCACCCTCCTGCCAGAACAACCAAGGGGAGACTGGGTAGCAGGCCTCTGGGAACAGCAGCATGCTGGGAAATAATTTGGATGATGAGAGGCCCACAGCAGAGACAAGGACAGAAAAGTGTCTGAGAGATGTATGTCCTTGAAGACAGTGGACATGTTGCATCTGTTGTGTTGAACAGTTTGTGTTATTCTGTGGAGACACTTGTCTCAACATGATGATTTCACTTCATCTTCAAGCCCGTCTCAGTTCTTGTGACTTCAGGATAAGAAATGCTTGACAGAGTCAGTTCCTGACAGGCCTGCTCACTGTATGGAGAGGTCATCATGTGACTTTGTTATGATCCTCAACACGGTGTCAGTGTAACATGTGACTGTGACGCCATGTTCATGAACACGCTGCTCTAACATCTGTCCAGCAGATGTTGAAGCTCTGAGGTCCACTTCCTCTGCACCAGAGTGAGACCATCATCTCTTTCATGGAGCTGTGTACGAGGCTGTTGTCACGGTGACGCAACACAAAGTGTGAACAACACGTCAGCCCAAAGGATCCGCTGCTAGAATTCCATCAACACATTTATGGGATATACTTATGTTTGGCAGGAAAAGTTGTGCTCGTAATGAAACTCCCACATCTGACTAATAATCTCAATATAAACAGCCTGACAGCAGATCAACACATTTATTTTAGATTCTTTATCAGTGCTGATTTCATTCATTCACCAAACAAAACCATTTAAATGAAAACACAAAACCTCTGATCCTGAATGAAAAGGGAGCAGAAAGAAGAATAATCTGATATAATCTGCCGCTCTTTCACAAGACGTTCATCAAAGCTCAGTAGCTTGTAGCTTTAGTTTAGTGTTTGGTTACTTAAGGTTCAGGTTTAGATTAGATTCAGGTTTAGGTTCAAGTTAACTCTCTCTCTCTCTCTCTCTCTCTCTCTCTCTCTCTCTCTCTCTCTCTCTCTCTCTCTCTCTCTCTCTGTCTCTGTCTCTCTGTCTCTCTCTCTCTCTGCCTCTCTCTCTCTGTCCCTCTCTCTCTGTCTCTCTCTCTCTCTCTCTCTCTCTCTCTCTCTCTCTCTCTCTCTCTCTGTCTCTCTCTCTCTCTCTCCTCTCTCTCCTCTCTGTCCCTCTCTCTCTGTCTCTCTCTCTCTCTGTCTCTCTCTCTCTCTCTCTCTCTCTGTCTCTCTGTCTCTCTCTCTCTCTGCCTCTCTCTCTCTGTCTCTCTCTCTCTCTCTCTCTCTCTCTCTCTCTTTCTCTCTCTCTCTCTATCTATCTCTCTCTCTCGTCTCTCTCTCTCTCGCTCTCTCTCTCTCTCTCTCTCTCTCTCTCCCTCTCTCTCTCTCTCTCTCTCTCTCTCTCTCTCTCTCTCTCTCTCTCTCTCTCTCTCTCTCTCGTTGAAGCGTCTCATTGGCTTTGGTACAAACTCTCTAATTCTACATTTCATCCGGTTGGACCACCGATTGGCTGATGGGACACAGTGTGAGGCCCAATGCTGTTTTGAACGATCAGGGAACATGGACTGGGACAGAGTTTTTATATATTGAACAATTCAATGTTCTCAGTAATTTCTGATAAAATCTTTATTAAATTCTTGGCCTGTTCTCAGACAGCAGAATATTACAGATCTGATTCTTTGATAAGGCTTTATGGTTAGTTTATGGGTGTTGCTCCTCTACTATGGTGCTTATATAGAGGACAACACTTGAAGGAACACTGGTATAATCATTACAATTGTTATTTCATTCATTAAGTTCTTCAAAGATACTGAAACAACACTCAAGTTATTTATCTTTGTAAACATGTAAATATATATTTGTGTCCCCTTTAGGAGTAAGAGGAGGTATCCACCCCTTTAACATATCAATATTTAATAAAATCATATTTCTTCATGTGACCGACTGTCACCAAGTCGCTTGTGTGTATACACAGTATATATATACATATATATATCTCTATATGTATATATCAGTCCCTGCTGCCAGAACACGTGAACACAAGAACCTGCTGAATGTTGCATCAGTAAAGACACAGACACTGATTTATCAATCAATCAATCAAATTTTATTTGTATAGCCCATATTCACAAATCACAATTTGTCTCATAGGGCTTTAACATGGTGTGACATCCTCTGCCCTTAACCCTCAACAAGAGTAAGGAAAAACTACTTAAAAACCCTTTTAACAGGTAAAGAAGGTAGAAACCTCAGAGAGCACATGTGAGGATCCGTCTCCCAGGACGGACAGAAGTGCAATGGATGTCAAGTGTAAAGGAGAACATCAAGATAAAGGTTTTAGCAGCATTGATAAGGGTAAACATTTTGAAGTATAACTGAAGGTCAGTGAATTGGTGGATTAATGTCATTAATGGTCAAGTGTCTGAGGAGAAATACTATGTATCGAGCAGTCCTGCTGCAATCATAGTCCATGGTCAGCAGCCAGCAAGATCATGATCCACCATCAAGATCGGATGCCACTATAGTCCACAGTCATTATCCACTGCCGCCATTAGGATCCATCATCAGCTGCCACCTCGGTGGTGGTCCACCACCAGTATCTGATGCCAACACGATAAAGGATCCCCTTTTATTATCACGATCAGCCAGCACGATGCAAAATCCGCCATACTGGATCCACCATTACGACCTCTGATACGCGATCCACAGATCCTAATCCATGATGTGGCCACAAGTCAGTAACATGTATTGATGGGATATGAATTACTTTGATGTGATAAAGATTGAGAAGAGGAAGGAGAAGCTGGAAAGAAGCTCCGTGTGTCATGTGTCCCCCACCTTCTAGACCTATAGCAGCCTAACTAAGAGCAGGTCTAGGACAAGCCTGGACCGGCTCTAACTATAAGCGTTATCAAAAGGAAGGTTTTAAGCCTACTCTTAAGCGTACAGATGGTGTCTGCCTCCCGAACTGAAAGTGGGAGATGATTCCACAGGAGAGGAGCTTGATGCTGAAGCTCTGGCTCCTCCTCTACTTTTAGAGACTTTAGGGACGACAGCCTGAATTCTGGGAGCGCAGTGCTCTAGTGGGTTGATAAGGTACTAACAGCTCTTTAAGATATAATGGTGCCATATTGTTAAGGGCCTTGAAGGTGAGGAGGAGAATTTTAAATTCTATTCTAGATTTAACCGGAAGCCAGTGTAGCGAAGCTAATACTGGAGACATGTGGTCTCTTTTCTTGGTTCTTGTCAGGACACGTGCTGCGGCATTTTGGACTTACTTTGG
>NC_061484.1:32227361-32242097 GCF_022539355.2 Hippoglossus stenolepis
ATATGAGGGAAGTTCAGCGTAGGCGTCATGTTTTTTTCATTTTGACGAACTGTTAAAGAGGAGTTTAATTTACAGGAATTGACTGTCATCATGCTGCTATTACATTCAATTACATTGTTCTGGATTTGAGATAATGTTGAATTTCATTTAAAACAATAATTAATAAACAACCAGAGACAAGTGGGACAATGAGCAGTAAAGTGAACAGAGTCTTGTCCATTAATGTGCAAAAACCAGGCGAGTCGTCAATGGAAAATGAACTCAGTACAGTTTAATCATATTGGGTAGTTGTGTTAAACAAATAAACTCTTCAATCACATAAACTGACTTCACTGAAGAGTTGTTATATCTAATACATTTTAAAGAGTTAACAGCAGTAAACATGTGTTATGTTACTACCACCTCTAAAAACAGCAGAAATCCTGAATCTGAGAATAAAGACAATCAAACACAAAGTTCTGTTGGTCTGTTTCTCACAGGAAACTGTAGTTTGTGTGGTTTCTGTAGTTTGTGTGGTTTCTGTAGTTTGTGTGGTTTCTGTAGTTTGTGTGGTTTCTGTAGTTTGTGTGGTTTCTGTAGTTTGTGTGGTTTCTGTAGTTTGTGTGGTGAGTGTCGTGGAAAACGTCAGTCTGTTTGATTTTTCTACCTTTTCTTTGCTCTTCCCTCTTTACTCATAGTAGAAGTGTGTTTCTGTGTGAGTCGTAGTGTGTGTAGCAGCAGTTTAGTTGGTAGCTGCCGGTGTGTTTGTGCAGCATGGCTGCTGCAGGTGGAGGCTTCGGCCTCCACAAACTGACGCGCCGACACGGCATCAAACTGTGTCCGGCTGTGGACTGCTCGGTCGAAGAGGTCAGTCTGGCTGTAGGTGAGGTTGTTGGATATGATAGTGTGAAGTCTGCCTCACGAATGAACAGCGCTGTGGTGGTTTTTCTAGACAGTACAGACGAAGCTAACCAGCTACTGGAGAGTGGAGTTGTGATTCAGGGCTCCTTCACACCTGTGTGGTCCCTGGCTAATCCTGATAAAAAGGTCCTAATCTCTAATGTGCCCCCGTTTCTGAAGAATGAGCTCTTAGAGAAAGAGCTGGCGAGACATGGACAGTTAGTGTCCCCGATAAAGATGATCCCCATCTACTGCAAATCTCCACATCTCAAACATGTCGTGTCTTTCAGGAGACACGTGTTCATGGTGCTAAAAAAGAGTGAGGAAGAATTAAACTTGGTCTTCAGGTTTAAAATTGATGGGGAAGGTTTTTTGATTGAGGAAGATTTTCTCAAACCGTCAACCAAAAGAAAAAGCCCAGAAAACAAAACAAACAGTGAACAAGCAAACAAAGTGTCAAAGATAAACCCACCGTGTTCTTCCTCTCAGTCAGAGGACAGTTTAATAAACACACAGGAGAACCTGCAGGTGGACGAAGACAGTCTTTACTCCTTCACCAGAATCCGGACCTTTCTACACAACACTAAGGGCACAAGACTGGTTAGAGTGGAGGACTTCTTCCCAGAATTGAGACTGTTCCTCAACTCAGTGAGAGTCTTCATGAGAAACACTGAAGGTACTCTGCAACACTTCCTCTTTTTGAAAAGAGGAAGTGTTGCAGAGAAGAGGTTTTACGGATCACGCGCTGGTTGTGTGCAACGTTTTTATCTCTAAATTAAAGTCCAGAAGTGCATACTGGCATTTTAACACGTCTCTTTTATGCGATGCACATTTTAAGGATGTTTTTAAGTTTTTCTGGAGCGGTTTTAAAGAAAGAAAAAATGATCTTATTTCTATAGATCAAGAAAAGGCTTTTGACCGGGTTGAGCACAGATACTTGTGGCAGACGCTGCAGGTGTTTGGGTTCAGCCCTGGTCTCATAGCCATGATCCGGACATTGTACAGTGACATTGAGAGTGTTTTAAAGATTAATGGTGGTTGAAGCTCTCCTTTTAAAGTCCAGAGGGGAATCAGACAGGGCTGCTCCCTCTCTGGCAGGCTGTACTCTCTAGCCATAGAGCCGCTCCTGCACAGACTGAGGGTACAGCTGTCAGGTGTGAATCTCCCAGGGTGTCCACAAGTTTTCAAAGTCTCTGCTTATGCTGACGATGTCATGGTCCTTGTTAAAGAACAAAATGACATCAACGTACTGGCTGAAACTGTTGATCAGTTCGGCAAAATATCATCGGCAAAAATTAACTGGGACAAAAGTGAAGCTTTAGCAGTGGGAGCTGAGCTGAGCAGAGAACTTGTGTTACCGGGGGGGTTGACCTGGAATAAAGAAGGTCTGAGATATCTGGGCATTTATCTTGGGGATGAAACCTTCATGAGCAAAAATTGGGACAATGTTTTAGAGAAGGTAGAAGACGTCTCACAAAATGGAAGTGGCTTCGCCCACACACGTCTTTTAAAGGCTGCACCCTTATCATTAACAACCTGGTGTCCTCCATGCTATGGCACCGACTGGCATGTGTGGACCCCCCAGCACGTCTGCTGGCCAGAATACAGGCTGTGATGGTGGACTTCTTCTGGGACCGTCTGCACTGGGTCCCACAGAGTGTCCTCTTTCTGCCTAAGGAGGAGGGGGGACATGGACTTGTCCACTTGGCAAGCAGGGGGGCCGCCTTCAGGCTCCAGTTCGTCCAAAGACTCCTGACTGGACCTGGCGACCTGGTCTGGAGACCCGTAGCCCGTGCCATACCAGAGCGGTGTGGTGGGCCTGGCTGAGTCGTTGTTTCTAATGGATGTAAATGGATGTAAGTTGGACAACCTTCCAGGTTTTTACAAAGGACTGCTCAAAGTGTGGGGAATGTTCCATAAGGACAGACTGAAGAACTGTGACTCTCTGCTCTGGCTTCTCAAAGAGCCAGTGGTCCACGGGACTCGGCTCCGGTGTGATGCAGAACCAGGTCTACCTCAGAAACTGTGCCAGGCCAAAGTCCTCACACTGGGCCATGTGGTGGAGGTGTGTGGCCCTCACCTGGACCACGCTGCAGGTCTGGCCTCACGTTTGGGGATCAGGTCAGTCAGGGTGGTGAGCCTCCTGCTGAGAGGCTGGAAACAGCAGCTGACACACCCTGAACTTCTGCTGATCACTGCTCACGGTGATGGACTCATTCAGCCTGACACCAGTGATCCTCTTCCTGATGTAAACATTGTTCCTGTCTTTAAATGTGAAGGTTTTTTGTTAAAGTTAAAAAATACCTCTTGTAACACACTGAGCACCATGACGGGTAAAACTATGTATTATCTATTAGTTAAACTTCTGAACCAGAGCAGACTGGAAGACCGGAGTGACTCTCCATGGAGGACTCATCTGGACCTGACAGAGGCTCAGAGGCCTGAGTGGAGAGCACTCTACAAACCACCGCTGACAAAGAGGGGGCTTACAGTGGAGGCTTCTACACGGAGCTGTTGCTGTCAACGCGTTTGTTTCAGTTATTAATTCTGACGTTGCTGCTACTTGTCCCTTCTGTCCACAGAGGGAGACAGTGTCTCATTGTTTCCTGGAGTGTGGTCGTCTCTCCTCACTGTTTCTGTTTCTGACTCACTTGTTTGATGAAGTTTGATGAAGTTTTCTCAAATCAAATGTTCGTCCTGGGAACAAGTACAACAGAAAAAATATGATAAAATGTCAACTCTTGAACTTTGTGTTGGTCAAGCGAAGATGGCGATCTATCTCTGCAGGAGAAACAAACTCGGAGACTCACTCGATGTAGACGTGATGTGCATCTTTAGACGAATGTTAAAGACAAGACTGAAAACTGATTTCACTTTCTTTATTTTGACAAGTAATGTAGAAGATTTTGAGAAGATGTGGTGCCTCACACAAGTTTTATGTTCTGTGGAAAACGATCAGCTGGTTTTTGGTCGTATTTTGGATTGAATATGGTTTGTTTTGATGTTTTTTTTAACTTTTGATACTTTGTAGTATTTGTTTTTTGTGGAACTTCACTGAGTAAATAAAAGTGGCTTGAAAAATCAAAATCTCTCTCTCTCTCTCTGTGTGCATGAAAGGAGTTATCATTTTCTGTTCACATAGTTGAATAATTAAGATTTACTTGACAATGTGTCATAATTAAAGTTATTCAAAAGTCTCTCTCTCTCTCTCTCTCTCTCTCTCTCTCTTTCTGTCAATAACCTGGTTGCAGCATCCCTGTGGCACAGACTCCAGGTGCTTACTCCTCCACCGGGACTCATGGAACAACTGCAGAGGCTGCTGGTGGACTTCTTTTGGTCAGGTCATCACTGGGTGCGGGCGTCCGTTCTGTACCTCCCTGTGGCAGAGGGGGGACATGGCCTAACGGACATCATCTCCAGGACGGCTGCTTTTAGACTGCAGGCAGCCCAGAGGCTGCTGTACGGCTCCCCACTGTGCTGGTCGGCTGTGGCACGCCTGCTGCTCTGGAGAGCCGGGGGCCTCGGGTATGACAAGCAGCTGTTCCTGATGAACTCTCCTCAGCACAAACTGACTGGACTCACTCATTATTATACCTCTGTGATAGATGCCTGGAGGACTCTCAGCTTCACTAGGCCTCCTGACCCCACGCCTGGGATGTGGCTCTTTGAGGAGCCACTGTTCGACAATGGGTTCCTGGCCGACTCAGTCCTAACATCAACATCAACTACGGTAAAGAACAAGTTCAGGGAGGCAGGTATAGTGAAGCTGGGCCACCTGACACGGACGTCACTTGAGAGGCTGGCGGAGGTGACGGGGATAAGATCCACCAGAGTGCTGCGGAGCCTCGTGGACGAGGTGTGGCAGTCACTGCCCCAGCCTCTTTGGACCTTCGCCCAGAGCCAAAGTCAGGCTGACCAGTGGACAAAAATACAAGAGTACAGGTTTCCTATCCTGAACGTGAGTCCTGCTGTGGGGGAGTGGAGAGAAGAGAGCGGCCGACTGCTAACCCTCAGGACTCCAGCACTGGGCACCTTCAACACCTCTGGAGGGAAACAGCTGTACTGCAGCTGTGTGAAGGTCCTGAACCGCCGCTCTCTTGCAGGAGTCAGGGAGTCGAGATGGACTGAGGTGTTTGGCTCAGACTCTTCCCCTAGTGGCAGTTGGCGGGTCCTGTATCAACCTCCTGTGGAGAAACGGATGGCAGACATCCAATGGAGGATTATACATGGAGCTACAAACAGATACAGAGCTCACCTGGACCCAAGCACTGAGGGGGGGTGTCCTTTCTGCTCACTGCCAGAGACCCTAGAACACCTAGTAGTGTCCTGTCCCCGATTAGCTAACACTTTTAAACAACTGCAAGAGTGGGTGGGGGGTTTAGGAGAGGTTTTCTCTGTGCCAGTCTTTGTTTTTGGACCCAAATACATAGCAAGGAAAAAACACACTATGGTTTTAATGAATTTTCTCTTTTCAAATGCAAAGATAGTGACTTGGATAAGTCGGAAGAACAAAGTGGCTGGGGGAGGCTGGACTGATCCACTGCGCTGTCTGAGGGGTTTGGTGGCAGCTCGGCTGGAGATCGAACATGCGCACTTCACACTGACGGACAATTTGGAGGGTTTCAGGTCCTGTGCTCACTGGGGGACAACCAGTCTCTGGTTTTAAATTTTAATCTTTTAACTCTAGTGTTGGTGTATGATGTGTGTGTGTATCTGTGCATGAAAGGAGTTATCCTTTCTGTTCACATAGTTGAATAATTAAGATTTACTTGACAATGTGTCATAATTAAAGTTAGTCAAAAGTCTCTCTCTCTCCCCCCCTCTCTCTCTCTCTCCCCCTCTCTCTCTCTCTCTCTCTCTCCCCCCTCTCTCTCTCCCCCCCAGTTTACTGCCTCATGTAAACTTGTAGTTTTTCTACATGTATTTATGTATTGCTGATCTACACTGATGAGATCTAGACCTCATACTTATTACAGTGGGTGGATTAAAGGCCTGAGTGGAGACGCACACATGAAATGGACCTTGCTTGAAAATACCTGGTATCTGCATCTTATCAGTTCTGCCATGTAACTAATAATTATTATTCACGACGATGTATATTAAAGAACTCTATTTTCTATGGTTTTCTTCCTTCATGTGTTAGAGTTTAGTATTTTGTGTTTATACTTAAACAAACGTGTGTTTTTCTTTGAAGCAAATAAAAACTGTTTTTTTAACGTCACGATTCTCCAATAAGCTTTGAGATCAACTTGTTTTATACTGTATGTGAATAAAACACTAACTGACAACTTACATGTCAAATCAATCCAATGAAAAGATGATCAAGGCTTTGGTCAAGTTTTCTGTGAAATAGAATTTACACTCACATCAGTTTTATGTTTTGTTTTCATAGAAAGTAGTTTCTATGGTGGAATTCCAGTGAATCCAGTTTAGACTTGATGGGAAAACCATGTTGTCTGCAGCCAGGTACTCTGGCTCTTTGCTGACACCTGGTGGTCAAACACTGTGACTGTTTCTACTTGGATCATTTTATACATCGAACACTCGTCTAGTCAGAGAAAAGAAGGGGATGCAAATCTCAGCAATTATTGAAATACACAACGGTCAAATAATGCATCACAATGCAGCTGTATTTCTCTAGATCTATAAAGCAGACACTGTGACTGGACTGTGTAAATGTGACATGACGTGGCAGAGTTCTGCAGATGGAGTCACACATTCAGCTCCAACACGAAATATAACAACCTTCAAATCACAGGAGGAAACATGGGTTTGAGCTCAGGCTTCATTTGATGGAGTTGGGCAGTTTGGGAGTTTTACACATTTTAACAAACTATTGACGGATCAGACCAATCGCAAGGAAACACGTCTTCATCGTGTTCACAGTTAATAACAATAATAATAATGAATGTATATATACATTATACATGTCTGAAATTCATGAGTTGTTACAAACAGCAGTTTTAATTTAGAACACACGCACACACACACACACACACACACACACACACACACTCACTCTCACACACACACACACACACACACTCACACACACGCACACACACACACACACACACACACACACACACACACACACACACACACACACACACACACACACACACACACAGAGTCACGTGATTTCCAGTAACTGCAGAGCGGAGGAGGAGCAGCCAGTGAAAGTGAAAGTGTTCAGACTTGTTCTAACAACAAGGAGCAGACGGAGGAGACGTGAAGTCTGAGGCTGGTGAGTGTTCAGCAACATTTATATTATTCATTCATATTATTTTACTGTCACTGACTCTGAGTCAGTTTTCTACTCGTGGACTTTAGAGAGAAGAAGATTCAGGATGAACTTCTGTCAGTCAATCAACAGTTTGACTCAACGCTGTGATTGGCTGAGTCCAACACATTAAACCTACAACTGTCTCAGGTTACCGTGACAACAGGGACACAGTGTAGGAGGGTTGACTCTGTTAGATTTGAAGAAACACTGAGTTTACGTACCTGGCTTCATTGTGTGTGTTTGAGCTCACAGTGTTTTTCCTCTCAGACTGAAGATGAGTGGTTATGAGGAGGAAGAGGAGGACGGAGCAGAGTCTCCAGGGTTCAGCTGTGTGTCTCTGAAGAGTGACCGGTCCATGGGACATCCTCCAGTCTTCAGTAATGAACCTGGACCCTCACACACAGAGTAAGAGACCTGCTCCAAACATGTGAACCTCCAAACTGAATCCTCAGAGAATGAACCAGTGAATGATGTGTTCTGAATAAAAACATGTTTGTGTTTGCAGAGGTCAGGACCACAGACTGAGAGCAGAGTCTCCAGGGTCCAGCTGTGTGTCTCTGAAGAGTGACTGGTCCATGGAACCTCCTCCAGTCTTCAGTAATGAACCTGGACCCTCACACACAGAGTAAGAGACTGTTTCTACTGTGACCTGCTCTGAAGAGGATTTAGTTTCCTCTAGTGTGGCCCCTGCATTAGGACACAGCTTCATTGAAGTTGGTGACTAATCTCTCAGAATCACTCAAAGAGCTCAGACCTCCACCAAGAACCAACACGCTCCTTATGAAACCACTTTGAGATTCACTAGAGACTCATTTTGATTTGGATCTGCACCAAATTCCACACACTGGTAAACATCAGTCCTCTGAACATGTCTGTGAAAGAGGAACCCCCGATCTGGTTCACAGACCACAACCTTCCACCAAGTTTACTGGTAATCTGTCGTTTTTTATAATCCCACTAATGAACCAACCAACACACAAACATACTGGGTGAAAACAAAACCTCCTTGACAGAAGTAATGACAACCTGTGACTGGGACATGTGAGTTATCAGGAAATGTCTTCACAGAGAGAGGAAGAGGAGTCATGTTTCTGAGGAGGAGCAGTCGTCCTGCTGTGCTTCGTGTCAGGACGTCCTGAAGGATCCAGTCTCCACCAGCTGTGGACACTGGTTCTGCAGACAGTGCATCACCTCATACTGGGACCAGTCTGGCTCTTCAGGAGACTCATCCTGTCCCCAGTGTGGACAAAGATCCAGGACAGGAGCTGGAGCTCAGACAGCCGGTCAGAGCAGCACTGTACATGTGTCTGCTGATGTCTTCACTTCTGACATCAGCACATGTTGTTTTATTTTGTTCCTTCATACAGCATCAACATTTAACATCGTTATAAAAGCACAAAGTTAAAAAGCTTTTATTTTCTGTAGTTTTTCTGTATCTGATGAAAACAATCAGCAGATTCTCAGATTCTCTGTCTCTGACATTGTTTCTTGTCTTTCAGCAGATCGTGGTCTGCAGGAGGTTTTAGATGAACATAAACTCAGTGTGAGGAGGAGATGTGAACATGTGACTGAAGGAACTGATGAAACAGGAAGTAGAACCCTCCTCAACAGGATCTACACTGAGCTCTACATCACAGAGGGACAGAGTGAAGAGGTTAATACTCAACATGAGGTGAGGCAGCTTGAGACGGCTTCCAAGATGAAGAGCCTCCACGACACTCCCATCAAGTGCCACGACATCTTTAAAGCCTCAACTGACCAGCAGAGCAGCATCAGAGTCGTCCTGACCAACGGCGTCGCTGGCGTTGGAAAAACCTTCTCGGTGCAGAAGTTCACTCTGGACTGGGCAGAGGGTTTAGAAAACCAAGATGTGGGTCTGCTGACTGTGCTTTCGTTCAGGGAGCTGAACCTGGTGAAAGACCAGCAGCACAGTCTTCTCACGCTGCTCCGTGTTTTCCATCCAGCGTTACAGAAGCTCACGGCAGAGACGCTCGCTGTCTGTAAACCTTTGTTCATCTTTGACGGCCTGGATGAAAGCAGACCTTCTCTGGACTTCAACCACAGGGAGCTTGTGTCTGATGTCACACAGAGGTCATCAGTCAACGTGCTGCTGACAAACCTCATCCGGGGGAATCTGCTTCCCTCGGCTCTCGTCTGGATAACCTCCAGACCTGCGGCGGCCAATCAGATCCCTCCTGCATGTGTTGACAGGGTCACAGAAGTACGAGGCTTCACTGACGCCCAGAAGGAGGAGTACTTCAGGAGGAGATTCAGTGATGAAGAGCTGTGCAGCAGAATCATCTCACACATCAAGACGTCCAGGAGCCTCCACATCATGTGTCAAATCCCAGTCTTCTGCTGGATCAGTGCTACAGTTCTGGAGCACATGTTGACCACAGACCAGAGAGGAGAGCTGCCCAAGACCCTGACTGACCTGTACTCACACTTCCTGCTGGTTCAGACAAAGAGGAAGAACAACAAGTACGGTGAGGGACATGAGACGACTCCACAGCAGCTGACGAGGACTGACAGGGACGTTCTTCTGAAGCTGGGGAGGCTGGCACTTAAACATCTGGAGGAAGGAAACATCATGTTCTACCAAGAAGACCTGGAGCGATGTGGTCTTAATGTCACAGAGGCCTCAGTGTACTCAGGAGTTTGTACTGAGATCTTCAGAAGAGAGTGTGTGATCTTCCAGAAATCAGTCTACTGCTTTGTTCATCTGAGCGTTCAGGAGTTTCTGGCTGCAGTCTACATATTCCACTGTTACACCGAGAGGAACAGAGAAGAACTCAACAACTTCTTGGGAACATATGGGAACACAGACAGTACCTTCTCCCTGGATGACCTCCTGAAGAGAACCATGAAGAAATCCCTCACCAGTACAAATGGTCATCTGGACCTGTTTGTTCGCTTCCTTCACGGCCTCAGTCTGGAGTCCAACCAGAGAGTCTTAGGAGGCCTGCTGGGTCGGACAGGGAACAATCCAGAGATCATCCAGAGAGTCTTAGGAGGCCTGCTGGGTCGGAGAGAGAACAATCCAAAGATCATCCAGAGAGTCATCAACAACCTGAAGGAGATGCAGAGTGATGACATTTCTCCTGACAGAAGCATCAACATCTTCCACTGTCTGACTGAGATGAACGACCACTCAGTTCATCAGCAGATGAAACAGTTCCTGACGTCAGAGAACAGATCAAAGAGGAGAAACTCTCTGAGATCCACTGCTCAGCTCTGGCCTACATGCTGCAGATGTCAGAGGAGGTTCTGGATGAGTTGGACCTGAAGAAGTTCAACACATCAGACCAGGGTCGACTGGAGACTGATCCCAGCTGTGAGGAACTGCAGGAAGGCTCGGTGAGTCCAGACATGATCAATAACATGTTCAATCAGTGGAGATGAGTCGTTCTTCAAATACACTCAGTGTTAAATGGTTCTCATTGTTTGGGCAGCATGGTGTTGCAGTGTGTGTGTGTGCGTGCGTGTGTGTGTGTGTGTGTGCGTGCGTGCGTGCGTGCGTGCGTGCGTGCGTGTGTGGTGTGTGTGCGTGTGTGTGTGCATGTGTGTGTAATAAAGTTATTATTATTATGTACATATACATTCTCATTGTTCTCATGTACATATGAGAACAACTAGATCAGATGTGGAGAGTGAAATCCAATGTGATCACTGTGCTGGAGTTTGAGGGTTCAGACATACGACCATGTGGGTGCAAGGGAGATTATTGTATATACTGTGCTCATATATATATATATATATATATATATATATATATATGAGCAAACAGCTAGCACAGTGTGAGCAGACGATCACTGAATCAGTGTTTTGGATGAGAATCACTGACGGTTCCTTGAAACTGAAGAAGCAGGAAATATAGTTTCTTCTTCTTTCTTGTCAAACTGAATTCCCACCCTGCGTTTGTACGCCACCACCAACCAGTGCAGTGTCCGTCCCTCCAGGTTCCTGACATGTGGACTTCACAATAACATGAGGTCACTGTAACCTTTGACCTTTGACCACTGAAATCTAATCAGTTTCTCTTTGAGTCAAAATGTGAAGAAATCCCCTAAAGACAGACTTGAGACATCATGTTCAAGAGGCCATGAACATGTTCTGTGACCTTGACCTTGACCTTTGACCCCTGAATCTAATGAGTTCCTCTGTTAGTCTGAATGAACGCTTGGACCAAATCTGAAAGGATTCTCTTGAGGTTTTTAACAAAAGGGGATTTACCAGGGTGAGGGTCACATGATCACGTTTTCTATGAATGTTGTGTTTCTGATTTAATTCTCACAGATTTGATATTTTCTTTAATTACAGACTCGGTAGTTGTGGACTCTCAGAGACTCAGTGTGAAGTCGTGGCCTCAGCTCTGAAGTCAGACCCCTCACATCTGAGAGAACTGGATCTGAGCTACAACAACCTGCAGGATTCAGGAGTGAAGCTGCTGTGTTCTGGACTGGAGAGTCCAAACTGTCGACTGGAGACTCTGAGGTCCTTAAATCCTTCTTCACTTTTCAGACTTTCTTTCTTATTGGGTCATTATTTATTTAAATTGTCTCAGTTCTGCTCTGCTCACTGTCCCTCAGTCATCTGTCCCTCACCCAGCCTGTCAGTCACGTCCACCTCATCAACTCCATTCACCTGCACTCACCTGCTCCTGATCACTAAGAAAGTGTCAGTAAATAACATGTGGACTGAGGCCGAGCACTCGTCCTCCTCAGGTTTTCAAAATAAGACACGTTCTTATTGAAACACGTTGGACAGTTGATAAGTATAGAAACAAACAGGAAGTGACTGTCAGGAGCCATCCCTACTTTAAACAGTGTTTAATTACACAAACCTGCTCAGTGACCAAACACAGAGAAGAAGCTGATGAATGAAACAATGGTCCAACATGTCTGATCTGATATTTATCTTCAGGTCACAGACTGGACTGAGGTCAGCAGCATGTTGAGAGTCTGTGTTGACATGATGACGATCCACAACAACAGGAGGACACATTCTAATATTCATATTTCTTTATCCAGGTTGAAGGACTGCAGTCTGTCAGAGATCAGCTGTTCTTCTCTGGCTTCAGCTCTGAGGTCAAACCCCTCTCATCTGAGAGAACTGGATCTGAGTAACAACAACCTGCAGGACTCAGGAGTGAAGGAGCTGCTTGATCTAAAGCAGAGTCCAACCTGTCGACTGGAGACTCTGAGGTCAGTAGATGGTTGGAGTCAGTCCACGCTGCTTTCATCAGTATGTTACTAAACACAGTCAGTATCACAGATCCAGGGTCTGTGCTACCAAGCAGGATTTGTGGTTATCAGGTTAACTTCAGGTTTAGTTTTTTCAGTCCTACGAAGCTCGTCCACTTCTTAACGAGGTAAATCACCATGGTAACTTCTGATGAACGGCTAACCTGCTCCAGGTTAAGTTGGAGATCAACCCGTATTGAAGCTCCGCCCACTGACCACAGTGACTCTCCACTGTTGTGTGGTGCACACTCTCCTTAAAGGGACGGATAAGGGAAGTTTAAATCCACGTCTGGTTGGTTCAGTTGATCTCTAACTCACCCAGAACATCTCAATCTCTCCAGACTCATCCTGTCACCAAAACACCAGATGCACTCAGTCAGCTTCCTGAAGATAGGTCCATGTGTTTCTATTGAGGAGTGATGTCAGAGGTGTCCACCACAGTGTCCTCAGAGACAGTGAGACAGTGTGTGTCCTCAGAGACAGTGAGACAGTGTGTGTCCTCAGAGACAGTGAGTGTCCTCAGAGACAGTGTGTGTCCTCAGAGACAGTGAGACAGTGTGTGTCCTCAGAGACAGTGTGTGTCCTCAGAGTCAGTGAGACAGTGTGTGTCCTCAGAGTCAGTGAGACAGTGTGTCCTCAGAGACAGTGTGATCCTCAGAGACAGTGAGACAGTGTGTCCTCAAAGTCAGTGTGTGTCCTCAGAGACAGTGAGACAGTGTGTCCTCAAAGTCAGTGTGTGTCCTCAGAGTCAGTGAGACAGTGTGTGTCCTCATAGTCAGTGAGACAGTGTGTGTCCTCAGTCAGTGTGCGTCCTCATAGACAGTGAGACAGTGTGTGTCCTCAGAGTCAGTGTGTGTCCTTAGAGTCAGTGAGACAGTGTGTCCTCAGAGTCAGTGAGACAGTTTGTGTCCTATAGTCAGTGACAGTGTGTGTCCTCAGAGTCAGTGTGATCTCAGAGACAGTGAGACAGTGTGTCCTCAGAGACAGTGAGTCAGTGTGCGTCCTCAGAGACAGTGAGACAGTGTGTGTCCTCAGAGACAGTGAGTCAGTGTGCGTCCTCAGAGACAGTGAGACAGTGTGTGTCCTCAGAGTCAGTGTGCGTCCTCAGAGACAGTGAGACAGTGAGTGTCCTCAGAGTCAGTGAGACAGTGTGTCCTCAGAGACAGTGAGTGTCCTCAGAGACAGTGAGACAGTGTGTGTCCTCAGAGACAGTGAGTCAGTGTGCGTCCTCAGAGACAGTGAGACAGTGTGGCCTCAGAGTCAGTGTGTGTCCTCAGAGTCAGTGTGTGTCCTCAGAGACAGTGAGTGTCCTCAGAGTCAGTGAGACAGTGTGTGTCCTCAGAGACAGTGTGTGTCCTCAGAGACAGTGAGACAGTGTGTGTCTTCAGAGTCAGTGAGACAGTGTGTGTCCTCAGAGACAGTGAGACAGTGAGTGTCCTCATAGTCAGTGAGACAGTGTGTGTCCTCAGAGTCAGTGTGTGTCCTCAGAGACAGTGAGACAGTGTGTCCACAGAGACAGTGAGACAGTGAGTGTCCTCAAGTCAGTGAGACAGTGTGTGTCCTCAGAGACAGTGAGACAGTGAGTGTCCTCAGTCAGGAGACAGTCTGCTCAGAGACAGACAGTGTGTCTCAGAGTCGGTGTCTAGAGTCAGTGAGACAGTGTGTCTCAGCAGTAGACAGTGTGTCTCAGAGACAGTGAGTGTCTCAGAGACAGTGAGCTGCCAGAGATGAGACAGTGTCTCAGAGACAGTGTGTCTCAGAGACAGTGAGACAGTGTGTCTAGAGTCAGTGAGTGTGTGTCCTCAGAGACAGTGAGAAGGTGTCCTCATAGTCAGTGAGACAGTGTGTGTCCTCAGAGTCAGTGAGACAGTGTGTGTCCTCAGAGACAGTGAGACAGTGTGTGTCCTCAGAGACAGTGAGACAGTGAGTGTCTCAGAGCAGTGAGACAGTGTGTCTCAGAGACAGTGAGACAGTGAGTGTCCTCATAGTCAGTGAGACAGTCTCGTCCTCAGAGACAGTGAGACAGTGTCCAGAGTCAGTGTGTGTCTTCAGAGTCAGTGAGACAGTGTGTGTCCTCAGCAGGAGACAGTGTGTGTCCTCAGAGACAGTGAGTGTCCTCAGAGACAGTGAGTCAGTGTGTGTCCTCAGAGACAGTGAGACAGTGTGTCCTCAGAGACAGTGTCCTCAGAGACAGTGAGTGTCTCAGAGACAGTGAGTCAGTGTGTGTCCTCAGAGACAGTGAGACAGTGTGTGTCCTCAGAGACAGTGTGTGTCCTCAGACAGTGAGACAGTGTGTGTCCGCAGTCAGTGAGACAGTGTGTGTCTAGA
>NC_061484.1:32242197-32251199 GCF_022539355.2 Hippoglossus stenolepis
CCAACTTATAACTTATGTATTATTTATCTGTATGTAGCAGTTTTAATCTCTTTTACTAAACATCATGCAGAGTAAAATAAAATCCTCTCGACATTGGCTAAAATACTTGAAAATACTATTTTATTTTGTTCCTTTTTGACATTTGTGTGGTTTCACTTTGTAACTGCAGCTTGTGTCCGTCGCTGAAGCTCGTACTTGTGTGATCAGTGTTGTGATACTGTTATTACCACAGGAACTTTAGGAGGTTTCATCCTCTGGGGAACATGAATCTCTGAATGAAATCTAATAAAACATCCAATGGCTGTTGAGAGTTGAGGAAGCGACGTGTGCGTGGGCGCCTGTGGACTGAAGATGAGGAGGCTGTTAAAGAGCCGAGAGCGTCGGTGAACACACGGGCTGACAGCTGACGGTTCAGCCGCCTCCACAGCTTCCTGCATCGTCTCTCACGCTGGTTGTTTCTGACGCTCGCTCTCCTCCATCAGAACAGAAACCAGGCGCCGTGTTTCCCTCCACGCACAAACATTATGTTGAGCTAATGAGAACCCTGCTGCGCGACTCCTACGCTCACAGATGGAAATAGCAAACACGTTGTTGAAGTTTTGGAAGTGTCTTTTCGTGTTTCCTGTTTGTTTGAGCGCCAGGTGACTCTGCAGCGTTCAGGGAGCTCAGGCGTGTTTTCATCCACGCTGACATTTCGGGTGTGATCCTGCTGACGGAGCTTTTCTAAGTGTTGATGGATTCTGCAGAACTGAGCTGGACTTTCTCCCAGGAAATCACCTTCGTTGTAGAAAAGACAAACTCGTCAACACCAAAGTTAAATCTTCTTTTGAATCTACTTATATCTGTTTCGCTAACAAGCAAGCTAACTCCATACTGCTTGAAGACCTATTATGAAGTCTTTAAAATATTAAAATATTGAAACAGCTGGAACGTCAATAAATCATTAGAAAACACTGTTGATCTCATCATAAACTATAAATAAAGACACGTCTCCAATTCGTATTTGACAAATCTGAAGCCAAAACATCCCAATGAGGTTTGCCACCTTCTTCTTCTTCTTCTTCTTCTTCTTCTTCTTCTTCTTCTTCTTCTTCTTCTTTGAGAGAGAAACCTTCTTTGAGAAACGTTTTTTGAACGTACACTTTTTTTGTTTGGTTCATGTCAAATGTGCTAACCTGGAGGAGGAGGGGTTTATGACCTATACTGCAGCCAGCCACCAGGGGCGAGCCAGATGTTTTGTCTTTACTTTTATGAGGTGTCATGTCGTCCATCTTTATTTACTGTCTTAAGGTCTCACTCAAACTGTTACTCACCCAAAATGGCCACCACCTCGTCGTCCTGGATGACCTCCAGTGACCCCGACACCACGAAACAGAGGCTGTCCACGCTCTCTCCGGCGTGGAAGATGAGGTCGCCCGGCGCGCTGTGGACGGTCTGGAACTCCATGGCGAGGGCTCGCAGGCAGCCGTCGCTCGCCAGCCGAAACCCCGGGTGTTCCTTAAACACCTTCCTGTTGAGGTGGACGCAGATGTCCGCTCGCATGTCCTTGGGACAGATCTGCAGGACCTGTGGACACAGTCGAGTCAAACTGGGGTTAGACAGAGTCAGACCAGGAGCCAAAGAGAACGCAGAGAATGAATGTAGAGCGTCGCACGTCTGAATCCTCTGTGCCACTGTCATGAGGCGGGACTGAGGCGTTACCTTGTCGGTGTCGATGCCTCTGGACATGGACCAGGTGGACACAATGTAATCCATCACTCGCTCGCTCAGACCTTTGGGGACTTGGTAGAGTTTGAGGAAGTCTCTCACACTGTTGAGCATCTCATGGTAGCGGTTTGTGTTGGCGTACATCTGCTGGAAGATGGTGGTGACGTTACCGAAGATGGTGGCGTACAGCAGCGCTGCAGAAAGGAAGGAAAACTATATTTTATATACGACAGCACAAGTTTAGACACGACATGATGAAAACATCCACATTTACGAGATCCGGTTTCACATGAACGCAGCACGAGAGGATTTTCAAATCTTCACTGATTTAAAAACGTGTGAGTCAGAGAAAACCGGTTTTTAATCTTTTAATCGTGTGAACGCACACATCAGATGTGACTTCAGAATAAAAACAAACGTGGAGGTGAAGTCGTCAGATGGTTGGATTGTTTGTGTGAAGCTCTTCTGTCTCTCACTTTAAGATTCTTCAGCAAAACCCTTCCTGCGCCTGTGATCGTGGGCAGACGGACAGTTGGTGTCACCTGGAGGCTCGGCTCGGACTCAGCCCCCCCGACCCGTCAGCAGACCCAGGGTGCTGAGTCAGGCCAGGGGGGAGGAGCCGTGGATCTGACAGTAAGTCACCGTGACCTTCAGAAAGGTCAAAGTCCAGTGTCAGCGCAGCGGTGGAGCCGAGACAAGAGGACGGGTCCAGAACCAGGACCAGAGCTTCACCGCTGAGAAGCAGGACTCAACGTTGTTATTGTTATTTTATTGGACTAATTACTTCTATTCTATTTTCCATTTTCAATTTGCCCTCTGGAGTATCTGAAACGTTTGTATAGATTATTAGTTTATATAAACTGTTTAATATATTCTCTCATATTATTTTCATAAAAAGATTATTATTCAAAATTTTGGCGACGTATTCTCTGATAAAATAGATCCTGGTTTAATCCTAACCCAGTTACAGTTTGTCCCTCCGAGGCTCCTGTACAAGTGGACTTTATTCCACATGATGGATATTTCATTTGAAATGATGTCAACATGTCATATTTATGAATATTAGACTTCTGATGGTCCAGGGAGGGACATTTTAAGGATGTGCACTCAACATGTCAGGGAACGAAAATCCTATTTTGAAACATTGGACGATCGCAGCAAAGGACACGTTGTCTGACCGCAGCGTCATTTCCATGTCATGTGAAACAGGTTTAGTTTATAAACCTGCTGACGGACGGCCGACTCAGTTCCTCAGATACGAGTCTCGTCCAACTTCTCGTCAGGACACAGAGTTAAAGAGTGGACAGAAGCACCGACGCCACTTCAGCCATTAAAGTGTCTCTGTTACTTCAGCTGCTTGAATTTCAGAGAGTCAGGAGCTGATCAGGGGATTGATCCGGTATCAGGTGGAACTAGAGAATCCATGGAGATCATTTATTATTTATTTAAGCTTGGTGCTGAATGCTTTGATCTTTGCTCTGGAGCAATACAAACTAATTTACATATTTCACCTTTAAAGTAAAGTACGGAAAATGTTTATGTCGGTGGTTTATTCTCTGTGGGACGTCAGGTCACACAATAAATCTCCTGGTCCAGTCTGAGGGATAAACGATGTTCTGTTCTTCCTCTCAGATCCCGTCCTGGACGCTGCTTGGCGTCAAAGACACAACTTTCCATCACCCAACCATCTACTCATAGACGCTGTGGGACAGGAAGCTGACACGAGGAGGAGGAGGAGCGAAAAGACAACACTCAGCTATCTCATCTAAAGCTGCTTTCAGACAGGAGCTGAACCACTGACGTGTTCCTGACGTGTTCCTGACGTGTTCCTGACGTGTTCCTGACATGTTCCTGACGTGTTCCTGACGTGTTCCTGACATGTTCCTGACGTGTTCCTGACGTGTTCTGACGTGTTCTGACGTGTTCCTGACGTGTTCCTGTGTTCTGACATGTTCTGACGTGTTCCTGACATGTTCTGACGTGTTCGCTTCTGACGTGTTCTGACGTGTTCTGACGTCCTGACGTGTTCTGACGTGTCTGACATGTTCCTGACATGTTCTGACGTGTGTTCTGACGTGTTCCTGACATGTTCTGACGTGTTCCTGACATGTTCTGACGTGTTCTGACGTTCCTGACGTGTTCCTGCGTGTTCCTGACATGTCTGGTGTTCTGACGTGTTCCGACGTCCTGACATGTTCTGACATGTTCCTGACGTTCCTGACGTGCTGACATGTTCCTGACGTGTTCCTGACGTGTTCCTGACGTGTTCCTGACGTGTTCCTGACGTGTTCCTGACATGTTCCTGACATGTTCCCCGTGTTCTGACTGTTCTGACGTGTTCTGACGTGTTCTGACGTGTTCTGACGTGTTCTGACGTGTTCTGACGTGTTCTGGCGGTTCTGACATGTTCTGACGTGTTCCTGACATGTTCCTGACGTGTTCCTGACGTGTTCTGGACGTTCTGTATGTGAGAACACAAATATCTGAGTCAGTTGCTCTGGACATTTTCTGGAACTTTTCCTATAAAATGTCTGGAAAATGTCAATGAGTGATCGAGTTGATGAGGTTTCTGTCACGTGACGGACGTGAGCTGTCAATCACGACGTCTCAGATAACGAATTGATCAGAAACACTTGAACATCAGAGACAGAAGAACGACCTGAAACGACAGAAACATCTTTACAAACATTTATTTCACGTCTCCTTTGGTTTTGATGACACTTCGCTGTTATCGTGTCGTCCATCTTTATTTTTCAGTTCATGGTGATAAACCAAATGAAAAGCAGGAACCTGAAGATCAAAGGGTCTGAACAGTGTTGGTAATAAATCCAGTCAGAACATGAACAGAAGATCAGAAGGTAAAAGTAATGTTGTGGTGTCGGAGGTGCAGTCTGAGAGGGGGATGTGATGCAGACGAACGGATCGTAGAACCTGGAGTGACACCAGAGTGACACCAGACGACGGCAGCTTCCGACGAAGGAGACAGATCGTCAACATTAAAGCTCTTTGTCCCTCGGCTCAGTGAAGAAAAGCTTTTACCAGCAGACGTCTGCTCGGCTCTGGAAAACCTCCACAGCCTGTCTGTCCACCTGCTCACCGACCCACGGCTACAAGGACGTACTTTTACTTTCACAACTACAACGAGAAAATACTTTACTTTCCTACTTTACGTGGATTTGAAAGCTTTAGTTTTCAGTTAGATCCTCAAATAAAAACAAATGATGAGTTTCTGTTCCATTGAATCAGCTCTGATTCTTCAACTGGATCAGTTCAGGATTCCTGGTTCCTTGGTTTGTGTTTTTTTTAAATACCCACTCTATTACCTTTAGGTTTTAAAACTCATCACTGTTGCTATGGTAACACTAGTCATTGATTCTCCATGTGGTTCTACTCTGGGAGCTGAGGCTGGTGCTGGTTGTTCTCTTCCTGAAGGAGGTCATGTGACAGGAGCCTGGCGAATCAGTGAAGGCTACGTCATAACAGAAAATGTGTTCAATTTAAAGTCGATGCAGATTCATGAGGATCTTTATCATCCTGTGTTTGTCTTTAACAAACGCTGTGAACAGTTTCTACTCTCACAGCTGCAGCAGCTGCTGGAGTCACATATTGTCTGTGGTATCAAATATTACTGAGCCGTCGCCTGCAGCCGTCAGGCAGGATGCAGACGTCCTGCTGAGCAGCTGCGTGAGAGACCGAGGAGACTGCAGCAGGAGGACACGAGTCCAGCTCATCTGACAGTACTGTTAATATTTCAGAGAGGAACTCCATCAGCGGGCCTCAGCGTGTCACGCCTCGTCACGCCTCGTCACGCCTCGTCACGCCTTGTCACGCCTCGCCACGCCGCTGCTCACGGAGAGGCCCCGTCCGTCAGTCTGGATCGAACAGACGACTCTATAAAGAAGTACTGACTCTTTTTTACAGGAAAGCATTTCTAACATGCGACTTGTAATTATTTTCATTACAACAATCAGTCGTACAGAGTGTTGTTCCTGATCCCCCCATCTCTCTCTTTTCTACTCCTCTTTGCCACCCGCCTCCTCTCTTCCCCATTTTCTCTGCCCCCAACCACTCAAGCTGCTCATCTGTGAGTCGTCTCCTCCAGGTTTGTGATGAGACATGAGCAGAGTCTCCAGGTGAGACGTCACAGTTAAGGTCAAAGGTTAAAGTCGATGCTTCACACCAGTCGACACAAGCAGCACCAACAGGTGAGTCAGTGTTTGAGGGTTTCATTTAGTGTCCTGATGTAAATTCATATTGTTCCATATTGTTCAAGTGCATATTTTAAAATCCGTCATCCACAGAAACCTCACACACCGAGTCTGATGTTTTATCATTTCATTTGTTCCGAGACAGAGCAGTGAGGGGGAGTTTTGTGGTCGTAACATTTTTTGAATCAATGTGAAACATAAATTAATATTAGACCTTATGTTGGTTTGTTTGAATAAATGTGTAGAGGATGTTTGTACCTTGTTGTGGGGCAAGGAACTGCCTATTATATTATATTATATTATATTATATTATATTATATTATATTATACTATATACTGAGACTTTTAAATCACAGATCAAATATTTAATGTTCTCTCCTTCACTCTTTCTGACTCAGAGAACGAAGTGAGGAAAAAGTTTCTGTCGTCTGGAGGCCATTGACAATGCCACAAAATTAATTTGTGGCATTTAACTCATTAACTGATTCTTGGCGATGTCTAGTTTTTCCTATTTTCAAATTTACACATTTTCTTTTTTCATGTGATTATTGTTTTTCGCCAGATTTACAGATTTTCAAACCCCTTAGCAGCTTTTTTTCAACAATGCAAGTCACAACGAAACTTTCTGCTACTTTTGGCAGAAGACGTCCGTCCTGTGAGCCGAGTCGAACCACGACCCTGAACTCGCCCTGACCCCGACGATTTCACAGCGTCAACGCTAAGGTCTGAGCTAAAGCAGATGTTAAACTTCACTCTGTCACTTCTCTATTATGCTAACTCTTTAATATGCTGATTGATGCTACGTCCACACGACTTCGTTTTCATTGAGAAACACATCAACTCTTCCACAGACGTGTCTGACAGGAAATAAAACTGATACAGAGTCAAAGTGCTGGTGTGGACGGAGATGGTTTAGTTTTAAAACCTATTCGTATGGATGTAGCCTGGCTGTTCACACTCCAGGTTTGAATTACCACTTCCTGTTTCCCTCCTGTTCTCAACATGTGAAATGATCCAGATTTCATTTGCTCACGACAGCGACTGAATTTGAGTCGCTGATAAAAACCTTGTGAAGCTTCTTCCTGGTTGTGCCAAAAAAGATCTGAATGTAGCTGCAGTGAAAACGGGCGATAAATAGCAACCGATAACATAAAGGACACATACGATCGTTCATTCCAGTTTCAATATGTACGATAAAAACAGCACATGTACGAGCACTGCGTTCATTTGACCTCCTGCTAACCACTGGTCATTAGTGTTGTAAGAAACGTACACGTCTTTACTGACGTTTCACTGACGTACGAAGCCTCGGACGTCGTGAGTCACGTGGAGAGGGAAATCCGATTAACAGTTTGTCATCAGTACGTGAAATGAGCTTTAAACATCCGATAACATACTGATCGTTCTTTTAACAGATGTTTTGAACATCTGTCGGATCAATAACGAGAAATGAGAGCAACTTACATCCGATCATCATCATGGCCACGGCGAAGATCTTCTCTCCGTCCGTGTTTGGCGCGATGTTTCCGAAGCCGATGCTGGTCAGGCTGGTCATGGTGAAGTACAGCGAGGTGATGTAGACCGAGTCTTTGCTGGGCCCGCCTCCCAGCGGCCCGATCCCGAGGCATTGAATCTGTAGGCGTCCCGACTGTCTCTCCCAGCAGGTACAGCCAGCTGTCCATTCTCACCGTGTTGGCGTCCCCGTCGATGACCTCGTAGTCTCCGATGCTGTACCAGATACAGGCCAGCCAATGGGCCGCCAGCCCGAACACGCACACCAGCAAAACTAGAACAGCGGCGCCGTACTCGATGTAGTGGTCCAGCTTCCTGGCGACCCGACCCAAACGCAGCAGACGGACGACTTTGAGCGAGCTGAAGAGACTGCTGATTCCTGTGGAGGACCAGGAAGAGATGCTGCATGAAGAAGACAAGGAGCATCGTCTGAACTATAACTGAATCTACTGGAAACACGTCTCACTCTGTTTCTAACTGAGCGAAGAAACCGTGTCGTGATGTGACTTCAAATAAAAGTCGCTCTCTGTCAGAGAGTGGAAACCTTTCTTGATGCTTTTATTTTGTAAAGGCTTTCTTTGATTGAAAAGCTGGTCGAGCTCTGAACGCTCTCGTCCACTTCATCGTCTCTTCTTTGAGAAAATGTTTTCAGCTGCTGCTCTTTTCAAAACCTCTGAGCATCTTTTCAAAACCTCTGAGCATCGTCTCTCTCTCTCTCTCTCTCTCTCTCTCTCTCTCTCTCTCTCTCTGTCTCTCTCTCTCTCTCTCTCTCTCTCTCTCTCTCTCTCTCTCTCTCTCTCTGTCTCTCTCTCTCTCTCTCTCTCTCTGTCTCTCTCTCTCTCTCTCCCTCTCTCTCTCTCTCTCTCTCTCTCTCTCTCTCTCTCTCTCCTCTCTCTCTCTCTCTCTCTCTCTCTCTCTCTCTCTCTCTCTCTCTCTCTCTCTCTCTCTCTCTCCCTCTCTCGCTCTCTCTCTCTCTGTCTGTCTCTCTCTCTCTCTCTCTCTCTCTCTCTCTCTCTCTCCCTCTCTCTCTCTCTCTCTCTCTCTGTCTCTCGCTCTCTCTCTGTCTGTCTGTCTCTCTCTCTCTCTCTCTCTCTCTCTCTGCTCTCTCTCTCTCTCTCCCTCTCTCTCTCTCTCTCGCTCTCTCTCTCTCTCTGTCTGTCTCTCTCTCTCTCTCTCTCTCTCTCTCTCTCTCTCTCTCTGTCTCTCTCTCTCCCTCTCTCTCTCTCGCTCTCTCTCTCTCTCTCTCTCTCTCTCTCTCTCTCTCTCTCTCTCTCTCTCTCTCTCTCTCTCTCTCTCTCTCTCTCGCCTCTCTCTCTCTCTGTCTCTCTCTCTCTCTCTCTCTCTCTCTCTCTCTCTCTCTCTCTCTCTCTCTCTCTCTCTCGCTCTCTCTCTCTCTCTCTCTCTCTCTCTCTCTCTCTCTCTCTCTCTCTCTCTCTCCCTCTCTCTCTCTCTCTCTCTCTCTCTGTCTCTCTCTCTCTCTCTCTCTCTCTCTCTCTCTCTCTCTCTCTCTCTCTCTCTGTCTCTCTCTCTCTCTCTCTCTCTCTCTCTCTCTCCTCTCTCTCTCTCTCTCTCTCT
>NC_061484.1:32251299-32256299 GCF_022539355.2 Hippoglossus stenolepis
CCAAGCAAGCTAACTCCATACTGCTTGAAGACCTATTATGAAGTCTTTAAAATATTAAAATATTGAAACAGCTGGAACGTCAATAAATCATTAGAAAACACTGTTGATCTCATCATAAACTATAAATAAAGACACGTCTCCAATTAGTATTTGACAAATCTGAAGCCAAAACATCCCAATGAATGGTCATGTTGCCACCTTCTTCTTCTTCTTCTTCTTCTTCTTCTTCTTCTTCTTCTTCTTCTTTGAAAGAAACCTTCTTTGAGAAACGTTTTTGAACGTACACTTTTTGTTTGGTTCATGTCAAATGTGCTAACCTGGAGGAGGAGGGTTTATGACCTATACTGCAGCCAGCCACCAGGGGCGAGCCAGATGTTTTGTCTTTACTTTTATGAGGTGTCATGTCGTCCATCTTTATTTACTGTCTTAAGGTCTCACTCAAACTGTTACTCACCCAAAATGGCCACCACCTCGTCGTCCTGGATGACCTCCAGTGACCCCGACACCACGAAACAGAGGCTGTTCACGCTCTCCGGCGTGGAAGATGAGGTCGCCCGCGCGCTGTGGACGGTCTGGAACTCCATGGCGAGGGCTGCAGGCAGCCGTCGCTCGCCAGCCAAACCCGGGTGTTCCTTAAACACCTTCCTGTTGAGGTGGACGCAGATGTCCGCTCGCATGTCCTTGGGACAGATCTGCAGGACCTGTGGACACAGTCGAGTCAAACTGGGGTTAGACAGAGTCAGACCAGGAGCCAAAGAGGCCAGAGAATGAATGTAGAGCGTCGCACGTCTGAATCCTCTGTGCCACTGTCATGAGGCGGGACTGAGGCGTTACCTTGTCGGTGTCGATGCCTCTGGACATGGACCAGGTGGACACAATGTAATCCATCACTCGCTCGCTCAGACCTTTGGGGACTTGGTAGAGTTTGAGAAGTCTCTCACACTGTTGAGCATCTCATGGTAGCGGTTTGTGTTGGCGTACATCTGCTGGAAGATGGTGGTGCGTTACGAAGATGGTGGCGTACAGCAGCGCTGCAGAAAGGAAGGAAAACTATATTTTATATACGACAGCACAAGTTTAGACACGACATGATGAAAACATCCACATTTACGAGATCCGGTTTCACATGAACGCAGCACGAGAGGATTTTCAAATCTTCACTGATTTAAAAACGTGTGAGTCAGAGAAAACCGGTTTTTAATCTTTTAATCGTGTGAACGCACACATCAGATGTGACTTCAGAATAAAAACAAACGTGGAGGTGAAGTCGTCAGATGGTTGGATTGTTTGTGTGAAGCTCTTCTGTCTCTCACTTTAAGATTCTTCAGCAAAACCCTTCCTGCGCCTGTGATCGTGGGCAGACGGACAGTTGGTGTCACCTGGAGGCTCGGCTCGGACTCAGCCCCCCCGGCTCGGACTCAGCCCCCCCGGCTCGGACTCAGCCCCCCCCGGCCCGTCAGCAGACCCAGGGTGCTGAGTCAGGCCAGGGGGGAGGAGCCGTGGATCTGACAGTAAGTCACCGTGACCTTCAGAAAGGTCAAAGTCCAGTGTCAGCGCAGCGGTGGAGCCGAGACAAGAGGACGGGTCCAGAACCAGAACCAGGACCAGAGCTTCACCGCTGAGAAGCAGGAGTCAACGTTGTTATTGTTATTTTATTGGACTAATTACTTCTATTCTATTTTCCATTTTCAATTTGCCCTCTGGAGTATCTGAAACGTTTGTATAGATTATTAGTTTATATAAACTGTTTAATATATTCTCTCATATTATTTTCATGAAAAGATTATTATTCAAAATTTTGGCGACGTATTCTCTGATAAAATAGATCCTGGTTTAATCCTAACCCAGTTACAGTTTGTCCCTCCGAGGCTCCTGTACAAGTGGACTTTATTCCACATGATGGATATTTCATTTGAAATGATGTCAACATGTCATATTTATGAATATTAGACTTCTGATGGTCCAGGGAGGGACATTTTAAGGATGTGCACTCAACATGTCAGGGAACGAAAATCCTACTTTGAAACATTGGACGATCGCAGCAAAGGACACGTTGTCTGACCGCAGCGTCATTTCCATGTCATGTGAAACAGGTTTAGTTTATAAACCTGCTGACGGACGACCGACTCAGTTCCTCAGATATCGAGTCTCGTCCGACTTCTCGTCAGGACACAGAGTTAAAGAGTGGACAGAAGCACCGACGCCACTTCAGCCATTAAAGTGTCTCTGTTACTTCAGCTGCTTGAATTTCAGAGAGTCAGGAGCTGATCAGGGATTGATCCGGTATCAGGTGGAACTAAGAATCCATGGAGATCATTTATTATTTATTTAAGCTTGGTGCTGAATGCTTTGATCTTTGCTCTGGAGCAATACAAACTAATTTACATATTTCACCTTTAAAGTAAAGTACGGAAAATGTTTATGTCGGTGGTTTATTCTCTGTGGGACGTCAGGTCACACAATAAATCTCCTGGTCCAGTCTGAGGGATAAACGATGTTCTGTTCTTCCTCTCAGATCCCGTCCTGGACGCTGTTGACGCCAAAGACACAACTTTCCATCACCCAACCATCTACTCATAGACGCTGTGGGACAGGAAGCTGACACGAGGAGGAGGAGGAGCGAAAGACAACACTCAGCTATCTCATCTAAAGCTGCTTTCAGACAGGAGCTGAACCACTGACGTGTTCCTGACGTGTTCCTGACGTGTTCCTGACGTGTTCCTGACGTGTTCCTGACGTGTTCCTGACGTGTTCCTGACGTGTTCCTGACGTGTTCCTGACGTGTTCCTGACGTGTTCCTGACATGTTCCTGACGTGTTCCTGACGTGTTCTGGAGGTTCTGTATGTGAGAACACAAATATCTGAGTCAGTTGCTCTGGACATTTTCTGGAACTTTTCCTATAAAATGTCTGGAAAATGTCAATGAGTGATCGAGTTGATGAGGTTTCTGTCACGTGACGGACGTGAGCTGTCAATCACGACGTCTCAGATAACGAATTGATCAGAAACACTTGAACATCAGAGACAGAAACGACCTGAAACGACAGAAACATCTTTACAAACATTTATTTCACGTCTCCTTTGGTTTTGATGACACTTCGCTGTTATCGTGTCGTCCATCTTTATTTTTCAGTTCATGGTGATAAACCAAATGAAAAGCAGGAACCTGAAGATCAAAGGTTCTGAACAGTGTTGGTAATAAATCCAGTCAGAACATGAACAGAAGATCAGAAGGTAAAAGTAATGTTGTGGTGTCAGGTGCAGTCTGAGAGGGGATGTGATGCAGACAGACGGATCGTAGAACCTGGAGTGACACCAGAGTGACACCAGACGACGGCAGCTTCCGGCGAAGGAGACAGATCGTCAACATTAAAGCTCTTTGTCCCTCGGCTCAGTGAAGAAAGCTTTTACCAGCAGACGTCTGCTCGGCTCTGGAAAACCTCCACAGCCTGTCTGTCCACCTGCTCACCGACCCACAGCTACAAGGACGTACTTTTACTTTCACAACTACAACGAGAAAATACTTTACTTTCCTACTTACGTGGGTTTGAAAGCTTTAGTTTTCAGTTAGATCCTCAAATAAAAACAAATGATGAGTTTCTGTTCCATTGAATCAGCTCTGATTCTTCAACTGGATCAGTTCAGGATTCCTGGTTCCTTGGTTTGTGTTTTTTTTAAATACCCACTCTATTACCTTTAGGTTTTAAAACTCATCACTGTTGCTATGGTAACACTAGTCATTGATTCTCCATGTGGTTCTACTCTGGGAGCTGAGGCTGGTGCTGGTTGTTCTCTTCCTGAAGGAGGTCATGTGACAGGAGCCTGGCGAATCAGTGAAGGCTACGTCATAACAGAAAATGTGTTCAATTTAAAGTCGATGCAGATTCATGAGGATCTTTATCATCCTGTGTTTGTCTTTAACAAACGCTGTGAACAGTTTCTACTCTCACAGCTGCAGCAGCTGCTGGAGTCACATATTGTCTGTGGTATCAAATATTACTGAGCCGTCGCCTGCAGCCGTCAGGCAGGATGCAGACGTCCTGCTGAGCAGCTGCGTGAGAGACGAGAGACGACTGCAGCAGGAGGACACGAGTCCAGCTCATCTGACAGTACTGTTAATATTTCAGAGAGGAACTCCATCAGCGGGCCTCAGCGTGTCACGCCTCGTCACGCCTCGTCCGCCTCTACGCCTCGTCACGCCTCGTCACGCCTCGTCACGCCTGTCACGCCGCTGCTCACGGAGACGCCGTCCCTCCGTCAGTCTGGATCCGAACAGACGACTCTATAAAGAAGTACTGACTCTTTTTTACAGGAAAGCATTTCTAACATGCGACTTGTAATTATTTTCATTACAACAATCAGTCGTACAGAGTGTTGTTCCTGATCCCCCCCCATCTCTCTCTCTTTTCTACTCCCTCTTTGCCACCCGCCTCCTCTCTTCCCCATTTTCTCTGCCCCCAACCACTCAAGCTGCTCGTCTGTGAGTCGTCTCCTCCAGGTTTGTGATGAGACATGAGCAGAGTCTCCAGGTGAGACGTCACAGTTAAGGTCAAAGGTTAAAGTCGATGCTTCACACCAGTCGACACAAGCAGCACCAACAGGTGAGTCAGTGTTTGAGGGTTTCATTTAGTGTCCTGATGTAAATTCATATTGTTCCATATTGTTCAAGTGCATATTTTAAAATCCGTCATCCACAGAAACCTCACACACCGAGTCTGATGTTTTATCATTTCATTTGTTCCGAGACAGAGCAGTGAGGGGGAGTTTTGTGGTCGTAACATTTTTGAATCAATGTGAAACATAAATTAATATTAGACCTTATGTTGGTTTGTTTGAATAAATGTGTAGAGGATGTTTGTACCTTGTTGTGGGGCAAGGAACTGCCTATTATATTATATTATATTATATTATATTATATTATATTATATTATATTATATTATATTATATTATGAGACTTTTAAATCACAGATCAAATATTTAATGTTCTCTCCTTCACTCT
>NC_061485.1:0-528 GCF_022539355.2 Hippoglossus stenolepis
CGGCGTCCGAGACAAAACGTTCCGGGGGTATCTGAAGAGGTATCTGATTTGCAGAGTGAAGCCACAGTAAGAATCAGGTCGTGGATGATTTCACAACCGAGAATTACAGGCTCGCAGTTCTTCGCCTTCACATCCGTCCATACGCATGATATATGTAGTAAAACCCTAATTAATAAAAAGTATTTTATCACAATAAGTAATAAACAACAATAAAAAAGTGTCAACCACTGTGACGTCATCCATTTGTTTGTGAGCTGCCGTGTTGGACTTTGACATTTTGTCCAGCAGCATCTTGGTGTTTTTGTAACCAGAGGAAACGAATGTGCTTTATATCTGAATGATTGTAAACAGGACCATAGTTTACTAAATGAACATCCTATCTATCTCTCTATCTATCTCTCTATCTCTCTATCTCTCTATCTCTCTCTCTCTATCTCTCTCTCTCTCTCTCTCTCTCTCTCTCTCTCTCTCTCTCTCTCTCTCTCTCTCTCTCTCTCTCTCTCTCTCTCTCTCTCTCTCTCTCTCTCT
>NC_061485.1:628-4528 GCF_022539355.2 Hippoglossus stenolepis
GCAGGATTTGTGTTTATCAGGTTAACTTCAGGTTTAGTTTTTTCAGTCCTACGAAGCTCGGCCCACTTCTTAACGAGGTAAATCACCATGGTAACGTCTGATGAGGCTAACCTGCTCCAGGTTAAGTTGGAGATCAACCCTATTGAAGCTCCGCCCACTGACCACAGTGACTCTCCACTGTTGTGTGGTGCACACTCTCCTTAAAGGGACGGATAAGGGAAGTTTAAATCAACGTCTGGTTGGTTCAGTTGATCTCTAACTCACCCAGAACATCTAAATCTCTCCAGACTCATCCTGTCACCAAAACACCAGATGCACTCAGTCAGCTTCCTGAAGATAGGTCCATGTGTTTCTATTGAGGAGTGATGTCAGAGGTGTCCACCACAGTGTGTCCTCAGAGACAGTGAGACAGTGTGTGTCCTCAGAGACAGTGAGACAGTGTGTGTCCTCAGAGACAGTGTGTGTCCTCAGAGACAGTGAGACAGTGTGTGTCCTCAGAGACAGTGTGTGTTCTCAAAGACAGTGAGACAGTCTGTGTCCTCAGAGACAGTGTGTGTCCTCAGAGTCAGTGAGACAGTGTGTGTCCAGAGAGACAGTGAGACAGTGTGTGTCCTCTGAGACAGTGTGTGTCCTCAGAGACAGTGAGACAGTGTGTGTCCTCAGAGTCAGTGAGACAGTGTGTGTCCAGAGAGACAGTGAGACAGTGTGTGTCCTCTGAGACAGTGTGTGTCCTCTGAGACAGTGTGTGTCCTCAGAGTCAGTGAGACAGTGTGTCCTCAGAGACAGTGAGACAGTGTGTGTCCTCAGAGACAGTGAGACAGTGTGTGTCCTCAGAGACAGTGAGACAGTGTGTGTCTTCCACTCGTCTTGTTAGTAAACAACAGATTCAGATCTCGTGGCCTCGAGTTATTTATCTCGTTCACACGTTATTATGTCGTGGTCACGTAATATATATACAGTTTGATCCTGGTTGTGAAATATGAGGCTCTGCTGTCAGTCAAACTGTCCATGTCTGTGATTGGCCATACACAGTAAACCCCGCCCCTTTTATGTGCACGCTCAGATCTCGATGAGGAAAACCTGAGTTAACTTAACGAGTTGATAACCAGCGTCATGTGACCACTTAGCCTGACTGTGTCTGTCAGGTTCAGTTGAGCTGGATCTCAGAAAGATCTCCTGGACATGTTGAAGTGTCTTCGTAGTTCAGGCCTCAGTGTTTCCTCAGTGAAGCTGTGAGAGGACAATGAGGACAGACGTCAGGATTGGACAGAGACACAACAGTCGGCCAATCAGACGAGCCACAAGCTGCTTGGGATCATTTGATTGAGTTGACGTGAAGACGACAGTTGTTGTTGTTTTCATGTGAACAGGAAATGAAGCTGGACCACAGCTGACAGCCTCACACGAGGAACAGAGACGGTGTCGTCTTCATCTGATCTGAGACAGTTTGTTCTCTCACTTCATCAGTGAAGAACTGATCAGGTGGATCTTTGTCACAGCTCTGAGATCAGTGGGACTGAAGCCTCTCCTCATCACCATGGTAACCAGGAGCTCTTTATACAGAGCAGAACCTCTGCTGAGGTCCATCTGTCTCATCTGGTCCCAGTTTGTCAGAAGCAGATGTTCATCAACACACAGTGAAACATGTCTTCACCTGTAACAGCAGTAAATCCACCTCTCAGGTGTCCACTCTGCACTTTGACATGCAGAGGAAACACACTTAGCTCTTAGCGTGTTCATTCCAACACGTGAACATGAAGCAGAGAGGAAGCTGCTCCACCTCTGAACAGGACTGAAGTCCCTGCTGCTCTTTCTACTGGATGTGCTGCATCACTGACTCACAGCTGATGAAGTGAGTCTCTGTAACACTGATGTCTTCTTCTCTCAACAGGTGGTGATCTTGGTGGAGGTTCGTGTGAAGAGGACAGTGTGTGTGGACGGAGGCTGAGCTGTGTCCTGAGGATCCAGAGGCTGAAGCAGCAGCAGCTTGTGTGTAGTCTCCAATCTACACAACCCCTAATCTGCATGTGTTTGTGAGATGAAGCCGGAGCACCTGGAGAAAACACGGGGAGAACATGCAGACTCCACACAGGAAGACCCCATCTGAACCGGATTCAAACCAGCAACCTTCTTGCCCCGATTGTGTTTATTCACATGAAGAATGTGTTTATTGAAATGACACAACACAAGCAGAATATATAAACCCTCTGTAAAGAGTCACATACAGTGTATTTAAGTTTGTCTTTATTATTGTCCACCTTTGTCCCTCAGTATGTCTCCATGTGTGTAGAACCACATTCTGTGTATATGTTTGTTTATGATCTTAAAGTTCCTGGATTCACGTCACAAATTGATTTAGTTCCACACAAAGTTAAACACATTGAAATCACTTTGAGTTTAAAATCAGAGTTTTGTCTTTGACACAAAAGATCAAAACTCTGGACTTAAAAATGGGACGTTTTCATTTCTGCATCAGCTGCAGAGCGGTGGTTGCTTTTCTACTTTTGACCCACAGGTGGCGCTGTAGTATAACAGCAGCACGTTCCAGTCAAAGCCTTTATATTCAGTCTATGAGTCAAACACATGGATCATTTCCTCTGTGACAAACCAGATGTAACGAGAAGAAAACATCTCAGAGAGAAAAGTTGTGTTTCTACTTGTCTCTGCTTTAATGCTCAATAAACATCCTTCCACCGACTTCACTGGAATCATGACTCTGCTTTTCTTTCCTCTTGCAAACAAACAGGTGGAAACATCTCGTCCTTGGTGCAGGTAAAAGAACAAAATCACCAGTTTGACATCATGGAAACAACCAGAAGAAAAGTGAATGAGACATTTACAGTATGAAGAAGAGTCGATGAAGAGCAGAGCATCTTTAAGTCTCTGAGGAAACTGTTTCATAAACATTTTACCATATTTAACAGAAAACTGACCGAGGACGTTTTATACAAACGTAGATGAAGATTCTTGTTGTACGTTCTCGACACCACCTCAGAACAACCACAAGGGGGAGACTGTAGCAGGCCTCTGGGAACAGCAGCATGCTGGGAAATAATTGCTGATGGGAGGTTCACAGCAGAGACAAGGGACAGAAAGTGTCTGAGAGATGATGTCCTGAAGACAGTGGACATTTTGGGCCTGTTGTGTTGAACAGCTTGTGTTATTCTGTGGAGACACTTGTCTCAACATGATGATTTCACTTCATCTTCAAGCCCGTCTCAGTTCTTTGTGACTTCAGGATAAGAAATGTTTGACAGAGTCAGTTCCTGACAGGCTCAAGTTCTCACTGTATGGAGAGGTCATCATGTGACTTTGTTATGATCCTCAAAACACGGTGTCAGTGTAACATGTGACTGTGACGCCATGTTCATGAACACGCTGCTCTAACATCTGTCCAGCAGATGTTGAAGCTCTGAGGTCCACTTCCTCTGCACCAGAGTGAGACCATCATCTCTTCATGGAGCTGTCGAGGCTGTTGTCACGGTGACCAAACACAAAGTGTGAACAACACGTCTTCAAAGGATCCGTTAGAATTCCATCAAACACATTTATGGGATATACTTTATACTTATAAGGAAAAGCTTGTGCTCGTTATGAAATTCTACATCTGATCAATATGACTCAATATAAACAGCCTGACAGCAGATCAACACATTTATTTTAGATTCTTTATCAGTTGATTTCATTCATTCACCAAACAAAATCATTTCAATGAAAACACAAAACCTCTGATCCTGAATGAAAAGGAGCAGAAAGAAGAATAATCTGATATAATCTGCTGCTCTTTCACAAGACGTTCATCAGCTCAGTAGCTTCAGCTTTAGTTTAGTGTTTGGTTACTTTAAGGTTCAGGTTTAGATTAGATTCAGGTTTAGGTTCAAGTTTAACACCTCTCTCTCT
>NC_061485.1:4628-41686 GCF_022539355.2 Hippoglossus stenolepis
AAAAACTTAATCTATGTGCATTCAAACAACACAGTCAAGTTACTTGTCCACCTGTTTACACACTGAAGATCAGCAGCAGAAACAATCCCGGATGGCGCTGAAAGAAACCACCATCCAGCAAGAGAGATACGTGAGTCCGGCACCAATGTGGCGTTCCTCTATCTTAGTCCGCTGCTTTTAGCATGAACTTCACTCGAGTCAGGTTTATATGGAGCAGTTGGACATTCTCTGAAAACTGCAAATATTGCAGAGCACACAACAACAGGTATTAATCTCCTTTCGAACTAAAAAGTTTCATATTAATACATAAGTGTTACATACACTACATTCAACCATTAGCAACTAGCTAAACACTACTCGAACAGAAGCGACAACCTACCTCCAGCGGGAGCGTTTGTTTTCTGTGACATAAACGAAGTGCGCCACACTTAATACATCACAAACTTCCGCTGTGGGTTTTCAAAATAAAACCAATACAATAAAACTGTGATGCAGTCCCAAGTTGAACAGAATTTAACATAACCACTAGTGAATTATTTACACCGTTACATCCACAAGGCAAAGAGGAGGGGTTGACTCCTCAGTCTCTCACCAGCGCTGCAGTACGAGTGTCTATGTATTTGATTTTTCTTGATATGGTCGTGTTTATCACGCTCACATGATGAGACGTCTTGTTGCTGTAAGTCTCATCCGACTCTGACTGATCTGTAATCTGTTTATAAAATGGTAGTTTCTATAGAAAGTGACTTCTCACTTTATAACGTCAGGAAACATTCAGGAGTTTCTGTCTCAGTCTCTAGTTTCAAGTCTTCTTCAAACAGCTGATGTTCATTTAGTGAATTATGATCATTTAGAGTCAAACAGACCATAAAGCAGCTTTCAGTCAGGCTCCACCCCCCCCCACTCTTCAAATGTGGTTACTTCTGGTTTTAAAAAGTCAACTCAGCTTTTAATTAACTAACGCATTAAAATCCATGTAAGAATATCTTCAGAATCACAAGGAAGATGGATTCATCTTCACGTGGGCACGTCCACGTTGAGCTGCCGCAGCTTTTAGCAGATCGCTCTGCAGGGACGATAAATCAGCTGCATGTTTTACTGTCTTTTTCAGCGATTCGTCATTTAAAACATGGATGTCAGCGATCAGGCAGCAGAGTCAGAGTCAGACGACCTGCCGATCGTAAAATAGAGACTTGACTGATGCCTGGTGCAGCGCTGGAGGAGTCCTCCTCCTCATTAACAGGTCAGAGGGATGAAGGAGAACAAGAGGACAGGCAGAGGTTAATGAAGCGGGGCTGAAGCGGGCTCAAGTCCCATCGTCAACCTTTAACACGTTTATCAAGGATTCCTCTGCGGCCAGGAGGTAAACACTCAGGACGACCTCCTCTCCTTCATCCCACTGGGTTCATGCAACATACAAGCTAAACTCTCATTACCCTATGAACGTGTCAGAGGCTATGGTGCGAAACCACCGCCTGATGTCTCGGACGCTCCTGCAAACCGAACGGACGTACAGATGACGTCACGGTTACGTCAATGATGCAGTCCACTTTAAAGGGTGTCCACCAATATCAGGTATTTATTACAAGACTCCTCAACAAATAAATCGTAATATTTGCAATAACAGGTAAGTTTGATGAGTAAATAGTCGCCTCAGTCTTCTAGAGTTAGGTTGTATTTCTTATAGGATTTATTAATTAATTAGGGGTTAACCCCACGCCCCTGCAATTTCAACCCTGTCTATAATTGTAGTTCAGTTAAAAGAAGTCTCTGCATGTGACGTTTACCCCAATGAATTACCTGCACATTGTGTGGTCATCAGCATAGATACTATGAGATAGATGGAAATGATACCAAATATATCTATCTATATATCTATCTATCTATCTATCTCTCTATCTGTCTCTATCTATCTATCTATCTATCTCTCTATCTATCTAATATCTATCTATCTCTCTATCTATCTCTCTATCTATCCTCTATCTATCCTAACATCTATCTATCTCTCTATCTATCTCTCTATCTCTCTATCTATCTATCTCTCTATCTATCTCTCTGTCTCTCTCTATCTATCTATCTCTCTATCTATCTCTCTATCTATCTATCTATCTCTCTATCTATCCTCTACTCTCTATCTATCTATCTCTATATCTTTTTTAGATTCAACTTTATTGTCATTGCACAGAGTACAAGTACTGAGACAACGAAATGCAGTTTAGCATCTAACCAGAGTATGTGCATATGAAAAGTGGAATATGTAAATAAATAAGATATGTACAGTAAAAAAGTATTATAGATTATGAACCCAGTGTAGATACAAGACTAATAACAATGGGGTAGGTAGTGTAAGATATGATAAGTGTATATAAAGTGCAGGTGTAAGTATAAGTGGTGGTAGTAAGTGAGAAAATGAGAAATTAAGTGAATGAGGAAGTAGTAATATTGTATACAGAGTAAGTTAAAAGGTATGGTATAATATAAGTACGATGAATACACTATGAGCAAGAAGTATATAAACAGATATAAATATGAATATACTATAGGTGGGATAATACAGTAGTAAAAAAAATAACAGTCTAGTGCAAATGTTCAGTGGCTGGAGGAGGGTGTGTGGCAGTCCAAGCCAGGGTGGAGGGGGGAAGTACAGTCACTGGAGGAGGTGTGTGTGGAAGGGGATCACCATGGTGCAGAGTTCAGCAGGTTGACAGCCGCAGGAGAAGCTGTTCCTGAACCTGCTGGTCGGAGGGGACCCTGTGGCGCCTCCCAGAGGGAGGAGGGGCAAACAGTCTGTGGGTGTGGGCTGTCCTTGACGATGCTGTGCGCCCTCACCCAGACATCTCTTGCTCTGGACAGCCTCAATGGTGGGTGAACCGGTGATGCGTTGGGCAGTTTCACCACCCTCTGCAATGTTTTCCGAGTCCGCAACAGAGCAGCTGCCATACACCACACTGAGATGCAGTTGGTGAGGATGCTCGATGGTGCAGCGGTAGAAATTTACCAGAATCTGAGGCAGATGGGCGCTAACTAGTCTCCTCAGGAAGAAGAAAGGCTAGTGTGCCTTTATAAGCCAAGGTTGAGGTGTTGAGGTCAAGAGAGTTAGTATGGATGGGGGTGTGTGCCACCCTTTCTTTACAAAAGTCCACAATGAGCTCTTTAATTCTTGGAGTTGAGAGGCTAGGTTATTTGTGCGTCGCACCACTCCGCCAGGTGCTGGACCTCTTCTGCTGTAGGCGGACTCATCATTGTCGCTGATAGGGCCAATCACCGTTGTGTGCGTCTGCAAACTTAACAATGGTATTGGGAGCCATGTACAGGTGTGCAGTCGTAGGTGAAGAAGAGGTAGAGGAGGCTCCGGCACACAGCCCTGTGGCACGCGCCCGGTGTTCAGAGGTGTGGTTCTCTAACCTAACAGACTGGGTCTGTTGTTGGATAGAAGTCCAGTATCCAGTTGCAGAGGGAAGTGTTGATACCTAGATCACTGGTTGATCAGTTTGGAGGATGATGGTGTTGAAAGCTGAACTGAAGTCTATGACAGCATTCTCACATAGCTGTTGTTGTTGTCCAGGTGAGTAAGTGCAGAGTGTTAGTGCAGTGGAGATGGCATCCTCAAGTACTCTATTCTGGCGGTAGCGAGTGGAAGGGGTCAGTGTGGGTGGTAAACAGGTTTTGAGGTGGGCGGGACCATCCTCTCGGCTTCTTCACTTGATGGTAGAAATTGAGTGCAACCGGGCGGAGATCGTTAAGGCTGCGCTGCAGTGGAGTGTTTGGCACCATCCACGATGGAGTGGTTTAAAAACGCAGTGGGGACAGCTACTTGGGCCAGTGAGCAGGTTGAATATGTCAGTCAAGACCTCAGCTAGCTACCCAGCACAGGCCCTGAACCCGGGGGATGCCATCAGGGCCAGCAGCCTTCCGTGCATGATCCTGCCTCAGTGCCTTTTACACGTCGGTGGAGGAGAGTGTTGAGGGACTGGTGGTCGGTAGAGCACAGCCTTGATGGCATCTAGTTGTCCCTGTCAAGCGAGCATAAGTATTATTTCGTCAGGGAAGGAGGCATCGCTGTTTTACAGGGGAGTGGTGTTGGTGGGTTTGGAAGTCCGTTGTAAGCCTGGATGCCTTGCCACATGCATCTGGGGTCGAGTTGTTCTTGAGCCTCCCTCAATCCTTAGCGTGTGGCAGTGCTTGGCTTTTCTTGATGCCCCTCTTCAGGTCGCCCTGGATGAGCTGTAGGCCTGATCCACCTGATCTGAGCGATTGTCTCGTACTTGCCTTCAGCAGTAGGCGGACCTCTCTGTTCATCCATGGCTTCTGATTGAGGAATGTGGTGATTCGTTTGAGGGTGGTGACACTGTTGATGTTGGTGTTGATGAAGTCCAGAGCGGAAGAGGCATAGGAGTCGATGTCCGTGTAGCGGTCAGTGTGGCCTGAATGGCAAACACCCTCAGTCTGTGTGTTTGAACCGGGCTGTAGTGCAGAGTCAAGCTCCCTCCTAGCCCCCACACTTTAACTGCTCACTCACTGTGGGTTTCCACCGTTGATGAGTGGTGTGTACTTGGGAGTAGGAACAAAGAGGTGGTCAGACTGTCCTAGGTGGGGGAAGGGGGCGGCTTTGCTATGCACCAGCCATGCTAAACATGGTCCAAAGTCTTGACTCCTCTCGTGGCGCAGGGGCATGTATTTGGTGGAATTTGGAAGGCCTCTATCTATCTATCTATCTCTCTATCTATCTATCTCTCTCTCTCTCTCTCTCTCTCTCATCTAACTACTGCTCAGGATCCCCAAGTCTCTCATACTAATCATGACCTTTAACCTATCCCTATAATGACCTGATCAAGCACACACATGCACACACACACACACACACACACACACACACACACACACACACACACACACACACACACACACACACACACACACACACACACACACACACACACACACACACACCCCCCCAGACCTTATAAACGAGGGCTCAGGCTGTTGGAGGAGTCACTGACAGTCAGTGAGTCACAGAGAGTGAAGTTTCCTGTCTGTGAATGAAACATCATCATCGTCACTGTTATCATTTCTTTATGTTGTGTTGGGCTTCACACACGTGTTTTGGTGGATGTGTAAGTTTGTGTCCACAATGTAAATAAGATAATTGTAGACGTCTCAAAGTTTTCTCTGCTCTAACTTGTTTTATCGTTTCCTTACAGACTGTGCACTGAATGTTTATGGGATGCTGAGTGAAGTAAGTCTTTAAATATGTGGTACAATGTGTATGAATACATTTATACTGTAAAATCTGTTGTATTGTAGTATTTACTAATAGGTACACATGCTGACAACATGTTGAGGTGTCTAAGCTATTAACATTGTTATCTGTCTATTTATTACAATGAATCAAACACGTTTTATAATGTTTCATCTGTGTGCCTGACAAAGGGCAACGCAATTCAGGAAATCAGCTTCTGTGTCGTTTGTCTGTGTGAGAGTCAAATTACTACACTGCTTTGAAAGTTGTTTGTTAAGTTAACAAATGATTTATCTCTGATCTTCCTGCAGATTTCATTCCTGTGAACCATGTGACGTCCTGAACCGTGTGAATGATTGTAGATGTTACAGGTTATTTCTGTATTGTATATAAATCATTACAATATTTACATTAGCCTTATTTCTTATACATCAACGCGGCAGTCTTTTTCATAAAGCCTAGAGTGAGTTTGTGTCAGAATTATAAAATACAATGTACATACATGTTTTAGAGTGAAAAGTGTTTAACCCAAATACTCTCACGTGTGGATAGATTTCAGAAAATGTGCCTTGTGGTGAATCTTCTAATATTGAAATCTGTCATCATTAAAATATTTCGCTGCACCAAGAATTCAACCATAAAGCTACATGAATACACTGTTTGTATTTGTCTGTAAAACATTGTGATTTTCATTTCTTCAGCTTGTGACGAGGAGTCAGAGTCAGTGATGTAACTCCACCTCCTCCAGCCTCCAGGCCCCCTGCTGATAACAGCTCCACATGACAGGGCGCTGTGGCTGTGCGAGACAGCTTCTCCTAGCTCTGACCAAGAACATAGTGGCCATGTTGGTGTGGCTGACCCTCAGTGTCCATTAACAGCAGCTGGTGCACACCTCCTCCGACACAGGTGCACTGAACACACAACGCTAATCCTGACCTGCTTCACATTTAGTCTCTAGACAAAGTAACGATGCTGCATCTAAACACAGGGCTGCAAACACACAGCACTGTGAAGGGATGTGTGTGTTTCTCTGTTTGAACAGTTCCTGTCAGTGAGTTAGTTTTGGAGGAGCATGATAAATGTACTGTACAATAGAAGTATAAGTTGACCTGTCACACAACAAATACATGTCGAATGAGCAAAGTAATCAAATTACAAAAATAAAAAAACACGTGCTCAGTGATGAAATTGGAGATTTTCATCATCTGTGTTTCTCTCGTGTGAAATCATTTCCTTGAACATGAGTCCACTTTGTTCAGGGTCCTGTAACCTGCAGCTGAAACCATTACTTCATCCACGAGATTATTTGACAGTGGAAAAGTTATTGATCATTTCAGTAATTTTCTCAGACACAGAATTAACCAGTTGTGATTTGGTGCATGATTCAGTAAATAATTGTGTTTTATTTTGGAATGTCAAGATAAATACATATAAAGTTGAAATAGTTTGACTGCAAACAATAAATTGATTCATAAAGAGAATAATGTAGATATGAACAATACACTAATATATAATGATCCTGATTTTCAGAGTGTGTGAAGTGTAATCATAGAGTTGTCCCTCTCTGACGCAGCCTCTTCTGTGAGAACCCTCGATACATCATGTTCATCTGCATGGTGATAAGCGGCGCTCTACTGCAGCTGACCCTGGTCACAGCTCTGTGCGTGGCCAGTTACATCTTCAGATCCACGCCTCAGGCGTCTGCTGCCCACTCCTGGTGAAGTCCACATCGTGCACCAGTTGCGAGTCTGAAGAACACCAGCTGCAGGCGTTCTGGGAGGGATGGAATCACTGGAGCATTGGAAGGAGGAGGAGGATTCTGAGGATTGAAGTTTGGAAAGTGAGTTCAGAGATGTTGAAAATGAAAATGTCAAGATTAAGTCAAACTTTTAGGGAATATATCAATGAATATTCTTCATAACCCAGTTTTAGTAAAAATAGAATTCTTTGTCTTTTAAGCTCATTGCAGATTGTGAGAGATTGAGATTGTAGCGAGTAGAAATCTGCTAGCACCCAAACTGAAACCACAAAAACTTGGACAGACAGAGAACAACTGAATGGAGGAGTTGACTCTATTCTCTACATTTCAACTCTACTCTCCAAAGTAAAGGAAAAACTTCGTGTAGCATGACTGATCTTTCCTCCGCTTAGGAAATATCATATTTCAGAAAGGTTGCATGGATTGATCTCATGTGCGAGTTGCAAGTAAGTTTTCCAAATTCGCTCTCATGGTGCATCCTCTCTCTGAACTCAGGAGCGTGCCAGAGGGGACGGGGCGGGCAAGCGCCTGAGGCCATCAATTTCCAAGGCGCCTCTCCAGCTGGGGCCCCAGACAATTCCTGCCCATGCACCTGTTGCAAACTAACCTGACTCCTCTGACCCCCAGATCATGGCAGGCGGTCCTCACCACCCCGCTTCCACCCCTCATCCTGGCCGGCATGGCGGTGGGCGCTACATCTCCATCTGCTTCCCTCTGCACTACAGCCACATGTGCACCGTGCCTCGCACCTCCCCTCTCCTCATCTCACGTCGTCTCCGTCTCAACGCCACCGCCCGTCTAGGCCTCCTCGTCCACCCTCGTCAAGAGCCCCCAGTTTCTTCCACCGCCATTTTCTCGACCACTCGCTTCTTTTCCGCGCTCCATCTACAAGAATTTGCGTGTTTGGCAGGGCCGTACCTGTCGTGCGTGGCTCTGGCCGCTGCTCTTCACCTACTGTGTAGATCCTTGCTGACGGCCAGAGCGGCTCACCGAGCCTGGCCTCGGTGGCCAGGCCGAGAGCACCGTGCTGCTCACGGGGTCCAGGTGGGTGTCACACCGTGGTAGTTGGAGATGTTATGTTGCCCTAGGCGAACTCCCCTAACCCAACCATAAACCCATCCATCCATCATCTGCACCGGGGGGCTGGAGCCGATCAGCTGAGACTGGGCGGACGCGAGGACACAGGTCGCCAGGGTCAGATACAAGCAACAACCATTCACATCAACAGACAATTTAGTCTCCCATCAACCCAGCCTGCATGTGTCTGGACTCTGAGAGGAAACACTGCAGCCCTGTCACCCGCCCTGAATAAAGCCCTAACAACATGAATACCCAAATTATATACGATCGTAACAATCACACGTGAGCTGGACTGTTGGCTGAAGGAGGAGCTGAGCCGGTCCGTCTACGTTCCGATCCTCACGAGCTCTAGTTACAGAAAAGAGTGAATCGTGAATACAAGCGGGCGAGACCCGGTTCCTCTGTCAGAGTATCTGGGAGACAAATGAATAAATGTCCTGAAACATCCAACTGTCCCTCTACATAACATTGATCCTGCAGGGTTGAGTCGAAACAATATGAGCCACGTTCAACTCTGAAATGATGATTCTTGTATTTGGTAATAAGTGTCAATTATACCAGCTCAAAAACACATTGAAAGGTTCAAGTATCTCTTCATCCAAACTGCATTAGAGAATCATAAACATTTTGATCTCAGTTAATAGAAAAGTGTCACAGGTCTCGTGCATGAAAAACAAATCTGAGCTGAAAGTCCTCAGCAACCTCACATAAGTTTGCTCTTTATTATAAAACTATAAAGACATGTCATCTCTCTGTTTCTCTCAGCTGCTGTGGCCATGCTGGCAACCATTGGTTCCTCCCTGCAGGCGGCGCTCATCTCCCCTCTTCCCTCGGCTCGGCCTGGAGATTCGTTGCAGCTGTCTTCTGCTCGTCCTACATCATCCCTGCTTCCTGAGCCCCATCTGTCTACGGTTTCAGGGCCAGGCTGTTCAAGTACTGGACCCCGGGCCCTGGCTTGTCAGGCAGTATCGTCAAGGAGTCAGGCCGTGGTTTGAGGATCAACCTGAAGGTCAAATAACCACATCAGACCAATCTGAGTCTGACTATTGACTCCCGATCACAGTGTGGTTTGAATCCCTCCTGCACACAGAAACATGATGAACTCGTAGTGACTGTTGAAATATGAACTTGTTTCCTGAGTACAACAGATATTTATAATCTCGTTCATATCCAAAGATCAACACTTGAGTCTGGAGTGAATGGATGAGCTCCAGATCTTAAACAGAGCATATTGATAACTGTGTTTTAATCTCATGAGTGAAAGCTTCTCATGTGATTTGGACATTAAGTTGAAAAATCACATCAAATTGTCCTTATTTTTCTCTTGCCTTCCTGATGGTCTTGATATCATAAAATGTATTGTGTTGAATCTTTCTTCAAAATATTAAAGACATAAAAACTATATTGTTTAGTGTTTTCTTCTTTTATATAGAACTGAGCAGCTCTTCATCATTTCACCTCTTTTCTATTACTTTACTGTTTCCTCTTCCAAATAAAAACGAAATGAAATCTGGACAAAATAAACTGATAAATAAACACATCATCTATTGCTTCAGATAATAACGTGACTCTTTATTTCCGTGTTGAGTTGTTGTTGAGAGAAACTTAGAATGTTGTGTCAGCTGAAAGTGAAACTAAAAACTCTGAGCTGCTTGTGAACGTGTCTCTGTGGGTTGAGAGAAACATGAAGTCATTTAAAAACTGAGGAGTTGATGACACCTGGGATTTAATTTAATATTTAAATCTCAGCTTCTGAGACACAGAATATTAATAAACTGAAGAAGCTCGAGAGTCGTTTCAACTCATTATTACTGTGTGTGTGTGAGCAGCACCATCAAGGTGTGGAATTTGAATCAGCCGCTGGCGGGCTAACACATCCACGACAACCATCAGCACGTGAGAGAGAGAGGGAGAGAGAGAGGGAGAGAGAGAGAGAGAGACAGAGAGAGAGGGAGGGAGGGAGAGAGAGAGAGAGACAGAGAGAGAGAGAGAGGGAGGGAGGGAGAGAGAGAGAGAGAGAGAGAGAGAGAGAGAGAGAGACAGAGAGAGAGAGAGAGAGAGAGAGAGAGAGAGAGAGAGAGAGAGAGAGGGAGGGAGAGAGAGGGAGAGAGAGAGAGGGGGAGGAGGGAGAGAGAGAGAGAGACAGAGAGAGAGAGAGAGAGGGAGAGAGAGAGAGAGAGGGAGGGAGGGAGAGAGAGAGAGAGGAGAGAGAGAGAGAGAGAGAGAGAGGGAGAGAGAGAGAGAGAGGGAGAGAGAGGCAGAGAGAGGGAGAGAGAGAGACAGAGAGAGAGGGAGAGAGAGAGAGAGAGAGAGAGAGAGAGAGAAGAGAGGGAGAAGGGGCGAGAGAGACAGAGAGACAGAGACAGAGACAGAGACAGAGAGAGAGACAGAGAGAGGAGAGAGAGACAGAGACAGAGACAGAGAGAGACAGAGAGGGAGAGAGACAGAGGCAGAGAGAGGGAGAGGGAGAGAGGGCAGAGAGACAGAGACAGAGACAGAGAGAGAGAGACAGAGACAGAGAGGAGAGGGAGAGGCCGAGAGAGAGCGAGAGAGACAGAGAGACAGAGACAGAGACAGAGGGAGAGACAGAGACAGAGACAGAGAGAGAGAGAGGAGAGAGAGAGAGAGAGAGGGAGAGAGAGAGAGAGACAGAGAGAAGACAGAGAGAGAGAGGGAGAGGAGAGAGAGAGAGAGAGGAGAGAGAGGGAGAGAGACAGAGAGAGAGAGAGAGAGAGAGAGAGAGAGAGAGAGAGAGGGAGAGAGAGAGAGAGAGAGAGAGAGGTGGTAAACTTGAACCTAAACCTGAATCTAATCTAAACCTGAACCTTAAAGTAACCAAACACTAAACTAAAGCTGAAGCTACTGAGCTGATGAGCGTCTTGTGAAAGAGCAGCAGATTATATCAGATTATTCTTCTTTCTGCTCCTTTTGTTCAGGATCAGAGGTTTTGTGTTTTCATTTAAATGGTTTTGTTTGGTGAATGAATAGAAATCAACTGATAAAGAATCTAAAATAAATGAACGTCTGCTGTCAGGCTGTTTTATATTGAGACATATTGATCAGATGTAGAATTTCATTCGAGCACAAGCTTTTCCTTATAAGCGCAAAAGTATATCCCATAAATGTGTTTGGTGGAGATTCTCTCACGGATCCTTTGAATGACGTGTTGTTCACACTTTGTGTTTAGTCACCGTGACAACAGCCTCGTGCACAGCTCCATGAAGAGATGATGAATTTACCACTCTGGTGCAGAGGAAGTGGACCTCAGAGCTTCAGCATCTGCTGGACAGATGTTAGAGCAGCGTGTTCATGAACATGGCGTCACAGTCACATGTTACACTGACTGCGTGTGTGAGGATCATAACAAAGTCACATGATGACCTCTCCATACAGTGAACTTGAGCCTGTCAGAACTGACTCTGTCAAACATTTCTTATCCTGAAGTCACAAAGAACTGAGGCGGGCTTGAAGGCGAAGTGAAATCATCATGTTGAGACAAGTGTCTCCACAGAATAACACAAACTGTTCAACCCAACAGGCCCAAAATGTCCTGTCTTCAGGACATGTCTCTCAGACTTTCTGTCCCTTGTCTCTGCTGTGAACCTCCCATCATCAATTATTTCCCAGCATGCTGCTGTTCCCAGAGGGCCTGCTACAGTCTCCCCCTTGTGGTTGTTCTGAAGTGGTGTCGAGAACGTACAACGGGAATCTTCATCGTTTGTATAAAACGTCCTCAGGTCAGTTTTCTATTAAATGGTAAAATGTTTGTGACAGTTTCTCAGAGACTTAAAAGATGTCTATGTTCATCGACTCTTCTTCATACTGTAAATGTGACATTCACTTTTCTTCTGGTTGTTTCCATTATGTCAAACTGGTGATTTTGTTCTTTTACCTGCACCAGGACCGAGATGTTTCCACCTGTTTGTTTGCAAGAAGGAAAGAAAAGCAGAGTCATGATTCCAGTGAAGTCGGTGGAAGGATCTTTATTGAGCATTAAAAGCAGAGACAAGTAGAAACAGGACTTTCTCTCTGAGATGTTTTCTTCTCGTTACATCTGGTTTGCTCACAGAAATGATCCATGTGTTTGACTCATAGACTGAATATAAAGGCTTTGACAGGATGCTGTTATACTACAGCGCCACCTGTGAGTCAAAAGTAGAAAAGCCACCACCGCTCTGCAGCTGATGCAGAAATGGCGTCCCATTTTAGGTCAGGTTTTGATCTTTGTGTCAAAGACAAAACTCTGATTTTAAACTCAAAGTGATTTCAATGTGTTTAACTTTGTGTGGAACTAAATCAATTTGTGACGTGAATCCAGGAACTTTAAGATCATAAACATATACACAGAATGTGGTTCTACACACATGGAGACATACTGTACAATAAAAACATTCTTCATGTGAATAAACACAATCGGGGGCAGGAAGGTTGCTGGTTTGAATCCGGTTCAGATGGGGTCTTCCTGTGTGGAGTCTGCATGTTCTCCCCGTGTTTTCTCCAGGTGCTCCGGCTTCATCTCACAAACACATGCAGATTAGGGGTTGTGTAGATTGGAGACTACACAAAAGCTGCTGCTGCTTCAGCCTCTGGATCCCTCAGGACACAGCTCAGCCTCCGTCCACACACACTGTCCTCTTCACGAACCTCCACTAAGATCACATCCTCCATCTGTTGAGAGAAGACATCAGTGTTACAGAGACTCACTTCATCAGCTGAGTCAGTGATGCAAGCACATCCAGTAGAAGAGCGAGGACTTCAGTCCTGTTCAGAGGTGGAGCAGCTTCCTCTGCTTCATGTTCACGTGTTGGAATAATTACGCTAAAGAGCTAAGTGTGTTTCCTCTGCCTCAAAGTGCAGAGTATGGACACCTGAGAGGTGGATTTACTGCTGTTACAGGTGAAGACATTTCACTGTGTGTTATTGAACATCACTTCCTGACAAACTGGGACCAGATGAGACAGATGGACCTCCAGCAGAGGGATTCTGCTCTGTATAAAGCTCCTGGTTACCATGGTAGTGAGGGCTTCAGTCACAGTCTCCAGAGCTGTGACAAAGTCCACCTGATCAGTTCTTCACTGATGAAGTGAGAGAACAAACTGTCTCAGATCAGATGAAGACGACAGCGTCTCTGTTCTCGTGTGAGGCTGTCAGCTGTGGTCCAGCTTCATTTCCTGTTCACATGAAAACAACAGCAACTGTAAGTCTTCCGTCAACTCAATCAAATGATCCCAAGCAGCTTGTGGCTGCGTCCTGATTGGCGACTGTTATGCCATGTGCTCTGTCAATCCTGACGTCTGTCCTCATTGTCCTCTCACAGCTTCACTGAGAAACACTGAGGCCTGAACTAAAGCCACTTCCAGCATGTCCGGAGATCTTTCTGAGATCCAGCTCAACTGAACCTGACGAATGCAGTCAGGCTAAGTGGTCACATGGCGCTGGTTATCAGCTCGTTAGTTAACTCAGAGTTTTCCTCCTTAGAATCTGAGCGTGCACATAAAAGGGGCGGGGTCTACTGAGTATGACCAATCACATACATGGACAGTTTGACTGACATGAGCCTCATATTTCACAACCAGTCAAACTGTTCTATAATAAAAACCAGAGGAGAACAAACACATGATCCAGAATAAAAGAAACTCAGTCACAGCTGCTAAATGCAGGAAGAACAGCTGGTGAAACATCTGGGATCGTGTCAATGTGCCGTTACAGCAGCCCCCTGGTAGCATTTAGTAAAAATATATTACGTGACCCGACATAATAACGTGTGAGCGAGATAAATAGCTTCGAGGCCACGAGTCTGAATCTGTTGTTTACTAACAAGGCAGTAGAAGACACACACTGTCTCACTGTCTCTGAGACACACACTGTCTCACTGTCTCTGAGACACACACTGACTCTGAGGACACACACTGTCTCACTGTCTCTGAGACACACACTGTCTCTGTCTCTGAGACACACACTGTCTCACTGTCTCTGAGGACACACACTGAATCACTGACTGAGGACACACACTGTCTCACTGACTCTGAGGACACACTGACTCTGAGGACACACACTGTCTCACTGTCTCTGAGGGCTTACTGTCTCACTGACTCTGAGGACACACTGTCTCACTGTCTCTGAGGACACACACTGACTCTGAGGACACACACTGTCTCTGAGGACTAGACTGTCTCACCTGACTCTGAGGACACTGACTGTCTCACTGACTCTGGACACCCTGCCACTGTCTCTGAGACACACACTGTCTCACTGACTCTGAGGACACACACCTCTCTGAGACACATACTGACTCTGAGGACAGGCCACTGACTCACCCAGCTCTGAGACCTCACTGACTCACTGACTCTGAGACACACTGTCTCACTGACTCTGAGACCTCCCTGACTCACTGTCTCTGAAGACACACACTGTCTCACTGTCTCTGAGGACACACACTGTCTCACTGACTCCAAGGGACACTCACTGACTCTGAGGACACACACTGTCTCCACCCAATGAGACCCCACACTGTCTAGCTGTCTCACTGACTCTTAGGACACCCACTGTCTCACTGTCTCTGAGGACACACACTGTCTCACTGACTCTGAGACCACTGACTCTGAGGACACACACACTGACTCACTCAACTCTCGGGAACCACACCTGTCTCTGAGACACACTGTCTCACTGTCTCTGGACCACACACACTGTTTGAACACCTCTAAACATCACTCCTCAATAAACACCAGGCCTATCTTTGAAGCTGACCCCAAGTGCATCTGGTGTTGGTGACAGGGTGAGTGCAGAAGATGAATGTTCTGGTGATTAGAAATCAACTATGAACCAACAGACGTTGAATTTAAACTTCCTTATCCGTCCCTTTAAGGAAATTATTGCACCACACAACAGTGGAGAGTCTGCGTTCAGTGGGGGCGCTCAATCAGGATGATCTCAACCAGCGCTTTGGAGCAGGTTAGCCGTTCATCAGGCGTTACCATGGTGATTTACCTCGTTAAGAAGTGGGCGAGCTTCGTAGGACTGAAAAACTAAACCTGAAGTTAACCTGATAACCACAATCTGCTTGGTAGCACAGACCTGGATCTGTGATACTGACTGTGTTTAGTAACATACTGATGAAAGCAGCGTGGACCCCAGCTCCAACCATCTACTGACCTCAGAGTCTCAGTCGACAGGTTGGACCACGTAGATCAAGCAGCTCATCTCCTGAGTCCTGCAGGAAGTTGATACTCAGATTCAGTTCTCTCAGATGAGAGGGGTTTGACCTCAGGCTGAAGCCAGAGAAGAACAGCTGATCTCTGACAGACTGCAGCCACAACCTGAATAAAGAATAAACTTAACTGTGAATTAAACTGAGTTCATGTGTGAAAATAACAGACACATATTCATGTCACTTTGGGGAGCTCATAACATGAATAAATATGAAATCAGACATGTTGGACTAAAAACGAGTCCCTGATTCGTACAAATGATTATTTGGACCCGGTCTCTGTCCTGCAGATCAGTTTAGGAAATCCAGAACTAAACTCAGTGTTTTAACAAGTAGCTGAATATTTAAAAATGTCACAGATTAATTAATGAATGGATTCAAGTTATGTATGAAGAGGAATTATGTTAAATTAGAATTAAATGAGATAAATTGTGTATAAATGCTGTTTTATAGATGTAGGATCTACAAGGACTCAGTCAGTGAACTGACCTCAAGTCTCCCAGTCCCTGGGTGAGACTCTGTGAAAACCACAGCTCCTTCACTGCTGAGTCCTACAGGTCGTTGTTTCTACTCAGATCCAGTTCTCTCAGATAGAGAGGGGTTTGACCACAGAGCTGAAGCCAGAAGAACAGCTGATCTCTGACAGACTGCAGTTCCACAACCTGGATAAAATAAAACTTAACTGTAAATTAAACTGAGTTCATGTGAAAATAAAAAGACTTTGACTAAACATCACTGTCTCTGTTTTCAGACCTCAAGTCTGAGTCAAGTTGTTCTGGACATTTTCTGGAACTTCTCCTGCAGCCTCCTAATAAAGTTTCTGGAGTGAGCCCATGTGAGAATAGAGCAGGTGAATGTCCAGAGGATTCACAAGAGGCGAGTGGACGATGTTGAGACACAAACACGTGAGACGGACGTGAAACTGGAAGAACACAAATATCTCAGGATGAAGAAGAGGAGCCGTACACGTAGAAGATGAGAGAGCGTCAACTTGGAAACACGAGGAGATTCCAGATCTTTTTGGTGATGAGGGCCGACGCCGGTGTGGATGAGCTGTAAGCAACAACACTGATCTTTCCACAGCTGGGATTTATGCGTCATGTCCGGCCTCCTGCTGCTCTACGTTCTTCATGTGAAGGTCAAACTCCAGAAAATGTCAGACACTATTTTACAGAGTTCATGACTGAAAACAGCTTGAAAGTCCTCGTGTCTCGGGTTCAGTTGTTTGTTTTGCGTATGTAACTTCACCACTAGATGTCTCTAAATATCTTGCTGGACATGTTCAGGAGTCATTACACGTGAACCAGTGGATTACGTTCCACCTGCGACACCTGAAATACTACTCCTTCACAGTGAACCTGTAACTTAACATAACTTAACGCGTAACCATGGTTATCATGGAGATATGTGTTTTAGCTCCGCCCCCTCGTCTGAATGTTCCCACATGTTCCTGTTTCTGTGAACGAGTCGGACCGGACAATCTCCTGGCACTGCTTCAGCTCCAGAAAATGTCGACCCTTGTCAGAACATGTTCCACAGTTGATGTGTGAAAGAGCTGAGCAGTTCTATGATCATGTTTCTTGAAGTGGCGATGATCTGAGCAGTTGGACCAGTTGAAAGTGGTGCAGGGAGCCTGAGGAACAAATGTGTGCAGGCGGGACAGAGATCTAGTGGTGAAAGATAAAGCATGGGCGACCCGTGTAAGTCCACAGAAACCAGAGGAAGGGTTTCATGTTGGAAATGAACCCAAAGTGGAAGAAACAGGGCTGAAGAACTTGGTCTAAAATAAAAGGAATCAAATGCGTAATCAACTTGGACTGGACCTTGAGCCCAGTCCCAGCACACCAACGCAGCACGCTGTCATGTGGTCAGTCCACAGGGACCTGGGACAAGTCTGGTTGCTTCCACAAGCATTCGCACACATTGTCCAGCATTGATTCTTTCTCTGTCAGTAAAACTTCAGTCACGACGAGGCCGGACTCGGTCCTCAGCTCATTCTACAAACATCTCTCAGCTCCAGTATCAGTGTTCACTGTTAGGGAACACATATTTCTGCACTTTGACTGGCTCAATTATGGAAGATTCAGGTGGGATCAGCTGTTAGAAACTGAAAGAGAAAGATCCTACCAAATATTTTACTAGTTTCATCTGAATTGTACCAACTATTGTTTTCTTTAATTTAGAATGAGACATTTATATTTATATACTTTATATTTTAAATACTTTATATATAAAACTTTATCTTGTCTTTATAATTCATCAGGAAGCAGATTCCTCTCTATAGAGCAGCCATGTTTTACAGTAGCCCAGACTGGACAAACTAAACCCTTTCGGGTTACTACTGACAGCTGAAGCTACCAGGGTTCTCTTTCATGTTTGAAGGGGAGGTGTTCAGCTGCAACATGACACTTCACACTAGATGTCACTACATTACCACACACTGAACCTTTAACATTAAAACATGATGTCTGACCTCAGGTCTCAGTCGACAGGTTGGACTCTGTAGAAAACCACACAGCTCCTTCACTCTGGAGTCCTGCAGGTCGTTTGCTACTCAGATCCAGTTCTCTCAGATGAGAGGGGTTTGACCTCAGAGCTGAAGCCAGAGAAGAGCAGTCTCTGACAGACTGCAGAGACTCAACTGGATGAATAAACTTAACTGTAAATTAAACTGAGTTCATGTGTGAAAATAACAGACACATATTCATGTCAGCACAGACTCTTAACATGGAAGATAAATATAAATCAGACATGTTGGACTAAGCTTAATTCCTGATTCAGGCACAAATAGATTATTTGGACCGGTCTCTGTCTGGATCAGTTTAGGAAATCCAGAACTAAACTCAGTGTTTTAAAGTTGTCATATTCATTTTACCACAAGTTGATATGGTTCCTTGGGGTCTTAATGAAATGTCTATAACATGCTGGTCAAAATACCACAAGGATCATATAAAACAGCTTTACCCTGTATGAAACTTGACCCTCCACAGAGCGACCTGTTTTGGGTACCTGTTCCTTCAAATGCTAGTGAGCCAGCTCTCCCCCCTCCCCCTCTCCCCCCGTGATTTTAAAGCGATAAATTACATATTTTTATATGATATAAATATAAATATGTCTCATACTGTAACCCTATTACGCCTAGGTTTTTAACCCAATCTAAGATATGCCCTCTACACATCCACCTGACACACAAGCAGACAGGCCAGAGAAAGAGAGGGGGAGGCTATGAAGACCATCATTTACCCCTGAACTACGACATTCCATGGGTACAACAACAAGCGGAAGCGAATCGCGGGCTGACCTTATATATACAGTCTATGCTGGGCTGACCAGCGAAAATACACGTCCGTCTTGAACAGCCAGAAGCGTGCTGCGTGCTGAAACGGCGCTGCGCTTCGCGTCCAGTGTAAACCCGGTGTAACGAGTGTGGGGCGGGGAGTGAGGTGGGGGGGGTGGGCCAAGGCCATGTGGGAGACTTCCAGTGTATTGTGATGACACAATACAGGAAGCTCATTCGAGAATCCTCAAGCATGGCGTTTCCTGACTTAGAGGAACCATAACAAAACGGCATAGATGTTTTCCAAGGATTTTGGGTTGGTAGACATAGGTGTGAATACACATTAGCCTGTAGAAGCACACTAACAAAGTGGAATTTTCATGTCCATACAACAAGTAACTGAATATTTAAAATGTACAGAATTAGTGTGAATGGATTCAAGTTATGTATAGAAGAGGAATTATGTTAAATTAGAATTAAATGAGATAAATTGTGTATAAATGCTGTTTTATAGATATAGGATCTACAAAAGTCAGTCAGTAGACGACCTCAGAGTCTCCAGTGACAGGTTGGACTCTGTGAAAACCACACAGCTCCTTCACTCCTGGGGTCTGCAGTTTGCTGTCAGTCAGATCCAGTTCTCTCAGATGAGAGGGGTTTGACCTCAGAGCTGAAGCCAGAGAAGAACAGCTGATCTCTGACAGTCTGCAGCTCTTCAACCTGGATAAAGAATAAAACTTAACTGTAAATTAAACTGAGTTCATGTTCATGTTCACTTTATATTTAAATACTTTATATTTAAATACTTTTATATTTTACCACATCAGAGATGAGTCCTCTAGGAGGCAGCCATTGTTTTCTGTGCTTAGACTGGACAAACTAAACCTTTTGGTTCTATGACAACTGAAGCTACCACGGTTCTCTTTCATGTGGACGGGTGGGGGATTGGTGTGTTTACAATTAAGCAATCATGTGTTTGCGCACCTGATAGCTGTGTTAGACAGATTGCGGCTCATGGAGGTCATTTGACAGTTAATGCTGGTGCAAGAAAGTGACATCTTGATATACTTCTGTCTAATATATAAGTGTGTTTGGTGTTTTGCAGATCACTGTGTGTAGTGTTTGCAAAAAGTGTGGAAACTGACATTGTGCTGTTTTAGTAGCCCAGACTGGACAAACTAAACCTTGCGAGTTACTATGACATCAGAAACTACAGGTTCTCTTTCATGTTTGGAAAGGGAGTGTTCAGCTGCAACATGACACTTCACCTAGATGTCACTACATTCTACACACTGGACCTTTAACATTAAAACTAAGGCTGTTAAGTTCGCGCGTGCGGCGTTAATCTGGAAACCTTAGATTGGCATTTTCACGCAAATTAATCCTTATCACCAAGTCTGACTACAATTTCCTGCTGTAGTCCTCCAGTGCGGATGTTTACCTGCCTGTGGGTGAAGAAGTAGTGAAGTAGTGAGTGAAACGGACCCAGTGTGTAAACAAATTTAGATTTAAAAGCCCGGAATGGGGGTTTAGATGGAAGCCAAGAAGTTGTGTACATGCAGTGGTGACTGTCTTTCCACCGTAGTACAACGAGTCTGAAGTGCCATCTTCATGCAGCATCTTTGCTAACACAAGCGCTAACACCAGGCGAGATCAGAAAGCAGTGCTGGAAATCAGCTACACTGGCGGAGTGCAGCAGAGCCGGCTCTGTGCTCGTGACAACAACTAAGCTGGCAATGCTATGTCGTGGTGCCAATAGGACTGCAGACCCATCAACATAGTTGAAGACAGAGCTTGAGACATTATCATATCGCCTCAGGGACTCATCCTACAAGCAGCAGCAGAGGAACTACTGTCACAGAATCCATGAACTCTATAAGAGTGAAAGGCAACGAAAGTGGAGCAGCTGGCACGAGCTTCATTTATTGCATGACAGGAGACCACTGGACATCAATCGCAACCATAACTACCTCGGCATAACAGCTCATCTAATAGATGATAATTGTGACTGCACTCGTTTTGCGTTAAGTGTAGTGAAAACAGAGGAAAGGCATTTCGCGAAGCATGCGCTCTCAGTTTCTTGGCGTGCTAAAGAGTGGGGGATAGCAGGACAGGGTCATCACTATTGGAACAGATAGTCTTTCAAGCCAATATGAAGCTGGCGGCAGCAAGGAGTCTACCATTCGAGCATATGCCTTGTGTAGCGCACATTATACAGACGATCACAGTGTCTCTCCCAGTGACAGCCAAGGTTCAGTAGTGCATTAGCCAAGTGCCGTAAATGAGTAGGGACATTTCAAACACAGTCCTGCAAACACAGCAGAGCTGAAAGTTCACTTCAGCATAGAGGATGTAGCCACACATGGGAATTCAACACTGGAGATACAAGCGTATCAGCACAACAAGAACACCTGAAACACTTTATTTACAGTAGAAGCACAACGTACGCTAACCTCAAGCTCAATATGACAGGCTAACCAAATTTGGAAACACTGCTGGAGCCATGCAGGTAAAGTGATTTCTAGTCTCAACTCATTTATTTTCTCAATATATTTTCTTTTAGAAATAATTTTAGGCTATCCACTATATGGTGTTATGGAGTGAAAATGTAGTCTATAATTCTGTCTTGTTTGTGTGTTTTTGAAGGTATATTTACTGAGCTCTTGAGGGTGGCAAATATGTGTGCTGCTCTGGTCCTGCCTGCACTCTGCCACCTTTTTGCGTACAATGATTTCAGATGTCAGCCCTACCTACATAGTGCGCTTCAAGGCTGCATTCAAGGGGACCTCAGCACACGAGGACACAAACCTGTCATGGTTAAAGGTAGCAACAGCTCTAGATCCCAGATTCAAGGACCTCAGGTGCCTGCCCAAAGCAGAGAGGGAAGAGGTGTGGCAAAAGCTGAGTCAGATGCTGAAGGACAGAGAAACTGAATCACAGCCCTGCAGCGAGGAAATGGAACCAGAGCCACCAAAGAAGAAAGTGGCTCTCCTACTGTTGGGGTCAGAGTCAGAGTCTGATGAGGAGGCACTTTCCAATGACAAAACTCTGGACAGGTATAGGGCAGAGCCCAGTGTCAGCATAGACACATGTCCACTACAGTGGTGGTCAGCACACACTGGTGCCCATGGTAGGCACAACTCATCTTGCACAAAGTACCTGGCCCATATGCCTCAACAGCGCCACTGTGAGAGACTATTTTCTTTGGCAGGCCACATTGTACAGAAGAAGAGGTCAGCTTTGTCATCTGAAATGTCAACAAGCTAGTTGCCTGAGTAACTGGTTAAAGAAAAGTAGACGTTAAGATTGGTTGACTGAAGTGTATCACTAACACGTTTACACAGTTATTGTTATTGAATTAAGTGTGTTCCTTTGTTTCTTTTAAGACACTTATGACATTCAGTTTATTATTCAGCTTTCAACCCTCAATGTAATGTTGACTTTATTTGGGTGAAATGTTGCCTCACAGTTTACAGACAGCTGTTTCTGTTTGCACAGCAGAAGTTAACAGTTTCTCATATGCTTGTCTTCTATTTAAGTTCTTGATTCATTATAGATGTTGTCAGGCAATGCCAAGCACTCCATGAGACTTTTAGTCAGTCTAATGATGAGGCACTTTAATGAGTTAAACCTCTGTGCAGTAATAGAGTAGAGCCCAAGTTCAGAGCGTATTTACTACAGTGGCACACAGGTGCCCGTATTAGGCAGAGTTAAAAGAAAGACTTCATGACTGGTCATTTGACACAAGTTCACAAGAATCAAGTAATGTTATTCATTGTAGAGTTTGAAAGGGGCGGTTTACTTTGTCTCTTCAGACACCATGGCATTCATTTTCTTTTAAGCCTTAAGCCTACTCAATGTAAAATTCATGTATGGGTAAATGTCATTTTACAAATTATTTACAGGCAAGCCGTTATTTTTGTACTTGATGTGGTTGTCTGCTAATTAAGTTTGCATTTATAGGTGTTGTTACTCAGTGAATTAAGATATTCTAATTGGCTGAGATGTAAAAATAAAGTTTAAAAAGCCCTAACCAGTTTGTTATACATTTCTTTATTCCAAACACGTACTTGTAAATAACGTAGTATATTATTGTATGATTAATCATGATTAATCACAGCCTGACGTGATTAACTTGATAAATTTTTGTCCGATTAACAGCACTAATTACTTATGATGTCTGACCTCAGAGTCTCAGTCGACAGAGTTGGACTCCTGTAGAAAACCACACAGCTCCTTCACTGCTTTCGTCCTGCAGGTCGTTGTTACTTAGATCCAGTTCTACTCAGATGAGAGGGGTTTGACCTCAGAGCTGAGCCAGAGAAGAACAGCTGATCTCTGACAGTCTGCAGCTCTTCAACCTGGATAAATAAATATGAATATTAGAATGTGTCCTCCTGTTATTTGTGGATCGTCATCATGTCAACACAGACTCTCAACATGCTGCTGACCTCAGTCAGTCTGTGACCTGAAGATAAATATCCAGATCAGACATGTTGGACCATTGTTTTGTTCATCAGCTTCTTCTCTGTGTTTGGTCACTGAGCAGGTTTGTGTAATTAAACACTGTTTAAAGTAGGGATGGCTCTAACCCAGTCACTTCCTGTTTGTTTTCTCTTATCAACTGTCCAACGTGTTTCAGCCAAGTGTGTGGCATTCACAAACCTAGAAGGACAAGTGCTCGACCTCCCAGTCACATGTTGTTACTGACACTTTCTTAGTGATCAGGAGCAGGTGAGTAAGGTGAATGGAGTTGATGAGGTGGAGGCTGACTGACAGGCTGGGTGAGGACAGATGACTGAGGGACAGTGAGCAGAGCAGAACTGAGACAATTTAAATGAAATAATGACCCAATAAGAAGAAAGTCTGAAAAGTGAACAAAAGTTTAAGGACCTCAGAGTCTCAGTCGACAGTTTGGACTCAGTCCAGAACACAGCAGCTTCACTTCTGAATCCAGCAACCTGTTGTCACTCAGATCCAGTTCTCTCAGATGTGAGGGGTCTGACTTCAGAGCTGAGGCCCCGACTTCACATTGAGTCTCTGAGAGTCGACAACCACGAGTCTGTAATTAAAGAAAATGCAAATCTGTGAAAATTAAATCAGAAAACACAACATTCACAAAACGTGATCCATGTGACCCTCACCCTGTAATCCCTTTTTGTTAAAATATCTGAAGATCTTTCCAGATTTGGTCAAGCGTTCATTCAGACCAACAGAGGAACTCATTAGATTCAGGTGGTCAAAGGTCAAAGGTCAAGGTCACAGGAGCATGTTCATGGCCTCTTGAACATGATGTCTCAAGTCTGTCTTTAGAATTTTGGCCCATTCTTGCAGAATGGGCCAAAATCACACCTGAGCAATTCATGCGACTAGTTTCTCCGTCTTGAAGCTTTCATCACCAACAAAGGCTTTTGTATGAAGTATTAAATAAAATTCAGTTTTGTGTTCAATACTTTTTCCCTGTGTCATTCCATTTTATGACACATATTTGTTTGGTTTTCTTTGTATGGGATGTTACCGACATCTGGTGAAAATTTCATGTCAATAGCACCTTTAGAAATATATTTACTGAGAAAAATGGTGACGTGTTGAATACTTATTTTACCCGCTATATATATATATTTATATATATATATATATATACAGTATATCAATAATCTCCTTGCACCCCACGTAGTGCATATGTCTGAACCCTCAAACTCCAGCACAGTGATCACATTGGATTTCACTCTCACATCTGATCTAGTTGTTCTCATCTGTACATGAGAACAATGAGAATGTTTATGTACATAATAATAATAACTGTACACACACACACACACACACACACACACACACACGCACACATACACACACACACACACACACACACACACACACACACACACACACACACACACACACACACACACACACACAGTCTCCAATCAGCTTTAACTCCGATCCACCATGTCTTTGGGTTTTGTGGAGAAGCTGGAGAACCCAGAAAACCCTGCAGACACCAGGAGAACCTCATCCTCTGGCTGCACTAACAGTGTTGACCACTGCAGCACCATGCTGCCCCAAACAGTGAGAACCATTTAACACTGAGTGGATTTGAAGAGCGACTCATCTCCACTGATTGAACATGTTATTGATCATGTCTGGCTCACGGGCCTTCCTGCAGTTCTCACAGCTGGGATCAGTCTCCGTCGACCTGGTCTGATGTATTGAGCTTTACTTCAGGTCCAACTCATCAGAACCTCCTCTGACATCCCTGCATCATGTAGGCCAGAGCTGAGCAGTGGATCTCAGAGTTTCTCCTTTGATTTGTTCTCTGACGTCAGGAACTGTTTCATCTGCTGATGAACTGGTGAGTCGTTCATCTCAGTCAGGCAGTGGAAGATGTTGATGCTTCTGTCGGGAGAAATGTGTCACTCTTCATCTTCTTCAAGTTGTTGATGATTCTCTGGATGATCTTTGGATTGTTCCCTGTCCGACCCAGCAGGCCTCCTAAGACTCTCTGGTTGGACTCCAGACTGAGGCAGTGAAGGAGCGAACAAACAGGTCCAGATGACCATTTGTACTGGTAGGGATTTCTCCATGGTTCTCTTCAGGAGGTCATCCAGGGAGAAGGTACTGTATGTGTCCCTATGTGTTCCCAAGAAGTTGTTGAGTTCTTTACCATGTTCCTCTCGATGTAACAGTGGAACATGTAGACTGCAGCCAGAAACTCCTGAGCAGCTCCAGACAGATCAAAGCAGTAGACTGATTTCTGGAAGATCCCTCTTTTCACGAAGGTATCTCATTACAAACTCCTGAGTACACGAGGCCTCTCTTTGGCATTAAGACCACATCGCTCCAGGTCTTCTTGGTAGAACATGATGTTTCCTTCCTCAGATGTTTAAGCGCCAGCCTCCCCAGCTTCAGAAGAGCGTCCTGTCAGCCTCTGTCAGCTGCTGTGGTCGTCTCGTGTCCCTCACCGTGCTTGTTTGTTTCTCCCCTCTTTGTCTGAACCAGCAGGAAGTGTGAGGTACAGGTCAGTCAGGGTCTTGGGCAGCCTCTCCTCTCTGGTCTGTGGTCAACATGTGCTCCAGAACTGTAGCACTGATCAGCAGAAGACTGGGATTTGACACATGATGGCCAGAGCTCCTGGACGTCTTGATGTGTGAGATGATTCTGCTGCACAGCTCTTCATCACTGAATCTCCTCTGAAGTACTCCCTCCTTCTGAAGGCGTCAGTGAAGCCTCGTACTTCTGTGACTCTGTCAACACATGCAGGAGGATCTGATTGGCATATAGTTCTGGAGGTTATCCAGGCGAGGCCGAGAGCAGATTCCCGGTGGTTTGTCAGCAGCACGTTGACTGACCTCTGTGTGACATCAGACTGGCTCCCTCTGGTTGAAGTCAGGAAGTCTGCTTTCATCCGGGCCGTCAAAGATGAACAAGGTTTACGAACAGCGGCGTCTCTGCCGTGAGCTTCTGTAACGCTGGATGGAAAACGCAGACAGTGAAGACTGTGCTGCTGGTCTTTCACGGTTCAGCTCCTGAGCGAAAGCACAGTCAGCAGACCCACATCTTGGTTTTCCTGACCTCTGCCCAGTCCAGAGTGAACTTCTGCACGAGAAGGTTTTCCAACGCCAGCCAGCGCCGTTGGTCAGGGCGACTCTGATGCTGCTCTGCTGGTCAGTTGAGGCTTTAAGATGTGTGGCACTTGATGGGAGCGTCGTGGAGGCTCTTCATCTTGGAAACCGTCTCAAGCTGCCTCACCTCATGTTGAGTATTAACCTCTTCCACTCTGTCCCTCTGTGATGTAGAGCTCAGTGTAGATCCTGTTGAGGAGGGTTTCTACTTCTATTTCATCAGTTCCTTCAGTCACGTATTTCATCTCCTCCTCACACTGAGCTTATGTTCATCTGAAACCTCCTGCAGACCACGATCTGCTGAAAGACAGAAACAATGTCAGAGACAGAATCTGAGAATCTGCTGATTGTTTTTCATCAGATACAGAAAAACTACAGAAAATAAGCTTTTTAACTTTGTGCTATAACGATGTTAAATATTGATGCTGTATGAAGGAACAAAATAAAACCACATGCTGTTGTCAGAAGTAGAAGACATCAGCAGACACATGTACAATTGCTGCTCTGACGGCTGTCTGAGCTCCAGCTCCTGTTCTGGATCTTTGTCCACACTGGGGACAGGAGGAGTCTCTACCAGAAGAACCAGACTGGTCCCAGTATGAGGTGATGCACTTGTCTGCAGAACCAGTGTCCACAGCTGGTGAGACTGGATCCTTCAGGGCGATCTGACAGGCACAGCAGGGCGACTGCTCTCCTCAAACATGACTCCTCTTCACTCTCTCTGAGAACATTTCCCTAATAACTCATACAGTCACAGGTTGTCATTACTTCTGTGGGAGAGTTTGTTTTCAAGTATGTTTGTGTGTTGGTTGGTTAGATGTTAGGATTATAAGCGACAGATTACCAGTAAACTTGGTGGAAGGGGTGTGGTCTGTGGGCAGATCGGGGGTGGTCCTCTTTCACAGACATGTTCAGAGGACTGATGTTTACCAGTGTGTGGAATTTGGTGCAGATCAATCAAAATGAGTCTGGTAGATCTCAAAGTGGTTTCTTAAGGAGCGTGTTGGTTCTTGGTGGAGGTCTGGGCTCTTTTTTGAGTGATTCTGAGAGATTAGTCACCAACTTCAATGAAGCTGTGTGTGTCTAATGCAGGGAGCCACATAGAAACTAAATCCTCTTCAGAGCAGGTCACAGTAGAAACAGTCTCTTACTCTGTGTGTGAGGGTCAGGTTCTGTGACAGGTCTGGAGGATGTCCCATGGACATGTCACTCTTCAGAGACACACAATGGACCCTGGAGACTCTGCTCTCAGTCTGCAGGTCTAAACCTCTGCAAACACAAACATGTTTTTATTCAGAACATCATTCACTGGTTCATTCTCTGAGATTCAGTTTTGGAGCTTCACATGTTTGGAGCAGGTCTCTTACTTTGTGTGTGAGGGTCCAACTTGCTCTACAGAAATGTCTCGTCCATGTTACACCCCGGGCGGCTGCGGCTCAGTTGTGGTTCAGGCCACGCTGCTCTTCTAGATGTTCAGGTCTGGTCTGTTTCACTTCGTTCTGCGTCAGTTTGTAGAACACAGTGAAATGATCTTTCACACCAGTTTCAATGTTTATCTGTTGAAAGCGTCACAAACACAAATATTTGCAACACTTCCTGTAGCCTACCCATTTCCAAATAAAAGCAAACGCAGTTTCTCTCTGTTTCTCTCTCTCTCTCTCTCTCTGTCTCTCTCTCTCTCTCTCTGTTTCTCTCCCTCTCTCTCTCTCTCTCTCTCTCTCTCTCTCTCTCTCTCTCTCTCTCTCTCTCTCCAAAAGGTGACCTCAGGAAGCTCTTCAACTTTATATTCACTTTAAAACTCACACAAAACCAGTATAAAGTTATGTGTGTGTGTGTGTGTGTGTGTGTGTGTGTGTGTGTGTGTGTGTGTGTGTGTGTGTGTGTGTGTGTACCTGGCTCTGCAGAGTAGATGTTCCCTCACACCTGTGATAGTCCAGAGCTTTCACAGGATCCACAATGAAGACTCTCCACTGGTTAGTGACCACTGCTGTAACGTATGATTGTGAAAACACGTTCTGTTATTAAACACTTGATGAACAGATGTGATGAAGATAAAAAGTGAAACTGTGAGTTAACTCTGTGAATTAGTCCTTTGAAGTATGCATTTAGAGGATCAGTGAAAACACAGTCATGACTGTAAAATAATATGAATGAATAATATGAATGTTGCTGAACACTCACCAGCCTCAGAGATACAGTATATCTAAGGTTTAAAATATCCAGTAAAACTTGTTAAATTTTTGCTTGGAAGTTAAATTGATTCAGTATGTACAAACTTCATAAAGTAACTCACATCAACCTTAAAAATTCACAGAGATTCAAAATTAAAGCATCATAAAATATGAAGTTGAAAGGATAATTGCAGTAGCTGTTTTTGTGAAATCACTCAGAAACACAAAAGCATCTGGGGGGAGAAAATAACATAAAAAAAACCTAAAATTGAGTATCGTCATCAGAACCATCTGTGCTGTCAGTGTCCAGGTAGGGAGGGATGGGGAATAAGTTACGGATCAAGGGGACCTGAATCACTTATCTTGTGTCTAGTCAAATTTGCATGTGCTGGATGGTTCTGAGAGGACACCGTAGGAAAAGACAGTTCGTTAGATCATCAGAGACTTTTACAGGAGTGCACCTAGACAGAATAATGTGCAAAACAATAATAGAGGAGATCATGAGTAACACGTATAGCGAGCCTCTCAGGCCACACAACCCTGGATGTCGAAATGGATACCATGGCCTGTCCATGGTCTCAGTTGTCTGGCAGATTCTGTGTTGTGGCAGAACGCTCGTGTGGTTAATCATACAACACTCTCGGTGCTTCTCAACCTGTGGAAGTATCAGTGTGTGTGCTTTCAGTTGAAGGCGTCAGCTGGTCAGATGGAGCTGGTACTCATTTGCAGTGGCTGGCGTGGATCCAGGTGGCTCTTTCAGCAACTTTCACTGCTGTGTGGGTTGTGAGCAGAACCTGGTAGGGCCCTTGCCACCTGTTTCCTGATGTCTTAAAGAGAAGAAGTCAGGTTAGAGCAAAAGGACAACATATCATGATCACACAAGTCTGTGGATGGAAGTGGAGAAGACGGAGGATCCACACCAATGTGGGGTTCGTTTTCTCATCCTCATGTACATCAGCACCAGAGGCAGGACTTTTGTCCATGAGAGACCTGTGTCTTCACAGCACTTTGCAAGTTTAGTTTTGAGTGTGCCGTTCTCTCGTTCCACAGCTCCACCACTGGCTGGATGATGTGCACAGTGTGTTCGCACACCCATAGTTAGATGAGAACCGAGTTGTTTGACAGCTTCGTGCCATTGTCACTGGAAATTCTGCTAGGAATTCCCCATTGTGGAATAATGTCTCTTAACAATGCAAAATGGCAGACAGAAGATCTTTTTACCAGAAGATGTGAGGAAGTTTCTGTGTTGCCAAAGGGTGCCAAAATCATGAGTTACACCGAATACATATCTGGAGTCAGTGTAGACTGTGAGTGTTTTACCAGTAGCCAATTTGCAGTCTCATGTCACCATGAGACTGAAGGAGGACGGAAGTCATGCAGCGGTCTCTCTCATCCACAGCCTGAACAAAAGGTTTGTCAGGGTTAGGGAGAGCAAGAGTGGGAGATTGCTGCAGCGTCTTCTTCAGTGTGACAAATGCCTCGACTGCCTCTGGAGTCCAAACGACACGTTCGTGAGGAGTGAGTGATTTGCCATGGTACAGAGCACCTAAAGGGGCTTCAAGAAGAGCAAAGTCAGGAATGAACGTTCTACGATGAATGACATGAGTTGTTTCTTCGTCAAGGGTTTAGGCAATAACAATAGCTTCTACTCTCTTATCAGACAGGGATTTGCCATCTTTGGTGACGACATGACCCAGAAATGTCACAGTTTGTTGAACAAACTAGTTTGCTGAGGCATCATTCACAGCCTTCAGATCCTGCACAAACCGCCACTCAGTAGGTTGACCTTTGTCTCGGATCTTCTTAACTGGGAACAGTGGAGTGCGGACTGGTGAATCAGGGCAGGGGACAATTACACCAGCCTGCAAAAAGGATTCAAAAACAGGACGTATCCCCTCCACTGCTTCCTGTCTGAGTGGATATTGTTGTTTACATGGCCTATAATCCGATTTTGGAGTGATTTTGACTGGATCACAGTTTCTGATGAGGCCCACATTATATTTGTCCTTTGCCCACAGTGTTTCAGGCAGATCTGAAAGTAAAGGAAAAACATCAGAGGGGCTGGACAACATTGCATAAGAATGAAGGTGATTTTCAGTCACAACAAATGAGCGTGTGGCTGGAGAACAGAAGGTTGGAGACATTTTTAGATCAAATGCACTCAGACTGGGTGAATACATTACATCAGGCGTGGTTGTGGGTTGCCAATCAACGGCAGCCTGGCATGATCTGACAAATGGGCCTAAGTCTTGCCACTGGTCATCATGGGACTTGGAGAGCGAGATGTGAGGGCTGGAATTCGAGACGCGAAACAGTGCCATCTGCTGGTCAGTGAGTGAGACGGAAGCTGCACTTCTGGAACCAGACCAAAAAATATTGGACACTTTCAGAGAATCATCAGGAAAAGGCAAAAACAGAGATTCATAAACGTGATCTGCTGTGTCTGTCACATGTGAAGTGCAGTGCAATGAATCAGTGTGCATAAAATCTGAAAAAGGAGTGATAAGAGAACCTGACGTGGAGAGCAGATCAGTGGAGGCATTTATAGGAAGTTGCCACTGATATACAAGCAGCTGCTCATGTGTGGTTTGTGACATTGTGAAGAAGAATTGTGCGTAACCGTCACTCCATCAGGGGAGGATACTAAATTGAGGCCTAACACCATCATCAAATCTCTTTCTAATAGATTAATTGGGCAACAGGGAGACAACAGAAAATCATGTTCAAACCTTATGGGATGTTTGTCAAACTGAGCGGCGCATTTGAGAGGTTTTGTGAAATTTTCTTTTACAGTGGCACCGCTGGCACCTTGAGAGAATATAAAGCGACCACTCATCTCAGGAGATGTGGGCAAATCTGACATCCTAACCACAGAATAACCTGCACCAGAGTCGACCATGAAATTAAGTTTGTGACCGTTAACACACAGTTCGAGTTGAGGAATTTTCTTAAAAGCATCACTATTGTACTTAACATAAGAACCACAAAGTTGTGTTTGCTCTGGTGTGTGTGTGTGTGTGCGGTTAGTTTAGCAAGCGATTTCTTCATTGCTTTGGCATGTATGTGCGTGTGTTTCACTTCCCTTTCTCTGATCCTCGGCGGGTAGATTGGTCGTCTCCCCCCCGTCTGCCCCCTCCTCACTTTCTGTAGTTCAGTCGGCAGTGAAAGTTCTTGTCTCCCCCTCCTCTCGCTGCTGGGGGCAGTCCCTTGCCCAGTGTACAGAGAAGCCTCGCCCACGGCCACGTCCGCGCCCCTCTCTTCCTGGTACAGTGAAGTTGGCTCTGCTATCAGCGTTATCTTGTCTGCGTGGCCTTGACAGGGCTGACACAGCCTGCATCATGGTTAGCTGTGCTTTCTGGAGTTGTTGATTCTTTTTCTGCTGAGTTTTGTCTGTGGTTTCTTTGTGTTGACGTTCAGCATGTTCAGAATGACATCTGACCTCGGTCAAGCGAGCATTCTCAAGCCCAATGCAGGTGTGGCCTGCGTCTGCCCGTAGTGGGGGGAGCAGACCATTCAGGAAGGCCTGTTTCAGATGTGTTTCATAAGCCCCTGGCTCGTTGCCAAGGGTGTCAGGTATGGGGATGCCTCTGTGTTGATTAAACAGGACAGTCAGACGTGTGAGGAAATCTCCTACAGTTTCGCCTGGTTGTTGTTTGCACCCCGTTATTTTGGACATGTCAATTTTATTGGGGAAGGCGGTCCTCAGGGCGTTGAGGAGTGTGTTGAGAGCGTTGACGTATGCTGCATTAACCGCATCATCCCAGTCTGGTGAAGTCAGACGGAGGTCTCCCCCACAGTGCGGACATATCTTTGCAAAGTCAGTGGGGCCTAAAGATGAGGAGGAGGTGGCGTCATCATTCAGTCCTCCCGCTGCCCCGTCTCCATTGACTGGAGTGGGTGGAGTCTGAGATGGGCCTGATCGTTGATTGGTGGAGTCTGGTCTCTGCACATCATATGGAGGAGGGTTTTGTCGTAGGTGAGGAGGAAGGCAGGCGTCGAGGGGAGGACTGCCACACCCTGTAATGGAGAATACAGAGATCTATATGATTTCTTTTCAACTTTCTCAGTTTCCTTCTTATCAACCTTAGCCATCTGTTTAAATGTTTGTTTTCTGTCCCTACACTCTGCCTCTTTTTCCCACATTTCAAGACACTTTCTTATTATCTTCTGTCTTTCCACATTGCGACCTTGATTTATTTATTTATTTATTTATTTATTTTTTGTTCTTTTTTTTTTGTTGCTTTTTGATTCTTCCTCTTTCTCGAGGAGTTTCTCTCTTAAAAGTTTAATTTTTTCGACAATGAATGACCCGTTATGAGGAAAAGCAAAGTCTCTGGACCATATTGGAAGAAAAATGTCACACTTTCCCGTCCTCACTCTTGCAACCATAAAGCCCACCATTTGGACTTTCTGGGTTCTGAAGTCCCTGACTTCCCTTGTTACCCATCCTTATCAATTAAGTGTATGAAATCATGCACATCTACAATTTCCCTTGAACACACAATTTAAGACGTGGACTCTGTCCTTGTTTCTTTCTCCAGCAAAACAGGAAAAAAGCCTTCAACAAGGTACTATAATGACATCATTGTGTATTACACACTTTCTTTTATTGGGACGTGTGGAACTGTGCAGCAGAGATGGATATAACCTGAGGTTCAGCAACAAACTTCCAACCTATATTCACCAAGTTCTGTCTCCCAGAGGTACAACACAAATTACACTCTGTCTCCGTTTCAGTCATTTCCTTCTGTTGACTGGAATTATTGTTAGAAACACCAGCCACTCACAGGGAAAGTGTGTGTGTGTGTATGTGTGTGTGTCAGGTGAATATCCACCTCCCCACCTCCTCCTCCTCCCTCCTCCGGCCTGTGCTCTCAGGTTGTTGACTCTGGGCGTGTCACTCACGGCACCAAGTGGTCTGGTCAGTACTCAACAGATCAGGACAGTTTCCTCTCAACATGTACCACTCTGCTGATGAAGATCAAAGCTGCACGCAGTCGCCAGAAGGTAAACACATGTGTTTGTTATCTTTAATGTTTTTTCCTTAGCCAGACTCACGTGTAGGAAAGTATTAAAAGCATCCATAAAGACAGCAGACCATTCTGGGCTTGACGTAAAAAGGCAAATGTGATCATTTGAATTATCATTACAGTTCAAATAATAAGTTTTAACCCAGCTCTCAGTCACCATTTTGTTTCCGGCACGTAACCAGGAAAATACGAAGAACCACCTGCTCATAGGCGTCCCCAAGCTTCAGTTAAGTCATAGACCTGTAGACTGCAGGTCCAGAAGGAGAACCAGTGTGGACGTGGGCTCCGCCCCCTGCTTACAAAATATGGATTTTAGCAGGTTTCAAAAAACCAAGATGGCGCTGGACAATGCCAAACTCTTGAAAATGGCAGCTCCTGAGCCAACAGGTAGCATCACCGGTGAGTTGATACTAACAAAAACCCTGTCCACCTCATTTCTGTGGCTGTGTAGGTTGATACATGGAAGAAAATCGATAGCGGGTCTAGCACAAACACATGCTGAAACAACAGTTCTCCGAGGCCGAGGCGCCTCGTCCCGCCAGCCGCAACATCCCCATGCGGACTGGTCTTCACCAGGCCGGGCTCCCAAGGCGACATCCCTTTGGGGTTCGCCAAGATACCAAAAGCCGGTGAACTCGGGCGGTGAGAGGTCAGCCCAGTCCACGGATCTGTTCTCTGGTTCTGTCAGTTGATGAGTTGCTGCGGATGAGCGGTCTTTGTGTTACCCGTCGCGAGGCGTCACCATATGCGCTGTATGGCGTGGAAGCTGTGGGAGGGCGAGGCTTCGTGAAATGGCGTCCAAGACAGTGAAAACATTTCTATTACTACGAGCTTCACGGCCATCAGCACCATCATGGGAACCTCCCAAGCTGAACGTCATCCCAGGTACAATCACTCCACTGAGGACGCTGCATGTTGACCTTAGTAGCCACGAGAGGAGGCCCCACGACAAACACAACACAGCACCACACATTTATTATCTGTTTGTAATGCTCAAATGTTTTGTCTTATAGAATTAACAATTCAGAAAGGAATTCTCTATTCAGTACTGTATACTTAGTTGTATCCTGTGAGTGAAGTTTATTAGTTGGCTTCATCAAATATCAAGTCTCCAATTACATTTCTTTGACAGTAAGGGGTTTTGACTTAATGAGGACATTTCTTTCAGACATTCAACATTTTTAAATGTGTTTGGCAAAGAGTCTGAATATGGATCAGCTCAACTTTACGCCTGCTTATATTTACTCAAACATGTAAAACTATTTTAAAAATTGAAACGTGAAACCATTCCCAGAAAAGAAAGAAAGATAATGCCAGCAAAAGAGTAATTTCCCAATATCTTGTTGTTTGGCTCCATCTGCTGAAAACTAAGTTGCGACATGACAGTTTGGGAGAATAACTATATCTTCATAGATGAACCTTATTCCACATGTAAGCAGGAAAGGCAATTCAGACGTTTTACTTTGTTTTCAAGTATTTTCAGTTTCAATTGAGTCCCAGGAAATTCAGGCTAAATCGCTGATTTACTGAAACCACGTAACTTGGCTTTACTGTGATCTGTTTCATGATAAGTGACCAATCGCATATCAAGACAGAATCTTCATGGTGAAGAGAAGGTCAAATAATTCAGAAGTGACTACTTGATAGAAGTATCAAGTGAGCAAAGGCAGCCAGTGAACATACGGTGACATGTGCGTCCATGTGGATGATGGTACTGGCGTGTGTGTACAGAGGAGAGTCAGGAGATCGGGTGAAGGACCCGTGTGCCTGTGAGGTCTGGTGGAGTTCCAGCAGGCGACCAATATAAAGCACGGCCTGGAGCAGCTCACACAGAAACATATCCTTGCAAAAGACATCTTGGGGGAGCAAATACCTGCTCTGATATTAGAAGATGGCTTGAGGTTTGTGACCATGTGAAACTAAAAGAATCTTCTCATTTGATTTGTTAAAAACGATGCCTGTTGTCCCGGCTGACTGTTCCATCTGGGGGTGAATGATGTGTGTGAAAAGAGGCAGGACATAGAGCCGCCGGTGGTAGTCATTCCCAGAAGAAGGAAAGAGAGAAGCCGCCAGATATAAATGTATTACACTTACCAACCATATAAATTCATCCAACTGGTATAGAATGCTGTCAAGCTGCAGATCCATATAAACCAGTTAGATGATGTTTCTTTGACTCAATGTCAGCGATGAGTGCCGAATTATTCTTACTGCGAAAAGTCAGCCAAGTCTGAACGCTTCAAAGTGACAAATATCGATGTAGAAAATACTCGTAACGTATGTGTTTATTGTTTATGTCTTTACTTATGACCGATGGCTGCTCGTCTGGAAGCAGCTGAAACAGCTACTCACCCAGGGATGACCAGGACACCGGAAGAAGGACAAGTGAGAAGGAGAGAGAGGCACATCCTGGAGAGAATCATTTAGGCAGAATCAGGGAAATCCCCTTCCACAATCAATGACCGTCTTTCACAGCGAAGCCTTAGGGGCCTTCAGTAGATCTGCTGCTGATCTACGGTGATAAGGGACGACACATTTATCTGACATTGCGTTAGGATTCGCACTGGTATAGATGCCAAATAAATCATTTGTACACTTATTGCCTTTAAAGACGCCTGGCGACAATCCTGCGATTCAAAATAGCGTCTGTATCAAATGGATGAATATGGCAACACTGCTTACGCTTTTATTGACCAACGGGCGCCCCCTGCAGCCACGCTAGCAGGTGAGTAGCTCTGCTGTTTGGCTCTGTGTTCAGCGATGGCCGTGTCCACTCACTGAACTGAAATCGTGAGCCACACATGATCCTCCTGCTTCCTGACCCTGAAGCACCCAAGCTGTAACAAATCCTGGAAGCCCTGGCTCAGAACTCTTCATGTTTTTGCTGATTTCTGCACAGATATTGAGATAAACTGGTTTAAATAACTTCAGTGGCTGAACTGATCTCGATTCAGCTTCCATATCTCTCATTTCAACCCCTAGTTGTGACAGTGAGCTGGCTCTCAGTCAGTTCTTCTCACAGGAGATGGAGACCCACTCATGTGGAAGTCACAGAGGGACAGACGCTCAGGGTGAAGGAAACTTCTCATGTTGCACTCACACATCAGTTCCACTTTGCCAAGCTGCCACTTTCCAGGCTGAAAAAAATTACTAGTGTTAATTCATGCATATTTGTGTAACCTACAGTTCATGTGTCTGACAACAATCAGGAATATCCTCCAGACATCTCATACGTGCAGCATCATCAGATACAAACAGGACCAAGAGGCATTATTTGGTATCTTTGTAGGAGCTTTCGATGGAATACGATGTAGATAATGTGGAATCATAAACAGAAAAAGAAAACCATGAGCAGCAGTTTTCCAGCGATGCAGGAGCCATCATCTGTTTATTTAGTTTCCTACATGTGATCTGTTTGTAAGTTTTGTCCAAATGTAAGTGTGTTGCATAACAGCATTTTTTACAACAGTGAATAGTGATTAAAAAGAAGTCAGGGGGCAGGAGTTAGTAAAATGAAATGTTACATCCCATTTTCATGCGTCATGGTTTTTGGTTCCAGGTAGAAAGTCAGTATTTTTAAATCCTGTGTTAGGCTTCATGGTAGGAAAGTATTTGAAACAAGGAAGTGTAGTTTCATGAGCTGTATGGTCTGGTGTTGATTGAGCTGTTC